>NW_015172113.1:129190-160050 GCF_001447785.1 Gekko japonicus | reverse complement strand
GCTCCGCCTTTCCACCAGCGTCCGGACTCTCGAAGATGTTATACCTCCGTCGCCATCTTTCTTCCGCCGCTCGCCGTCTGCCGCTCGCAGCGGCGTTGCTCCATGGACCCCCCTCGACGGGGGGAGGGTGCCCCCTACCCTCTAAGGTAGGTACCCATTGATCTACTTGCACTTTGGTGTTACATCGTGCTTTCGAACCGCTGGGTTGGCGGGAGCTGGGACAAGGGCCAGGTGCTCATTCTGGCCGCGGTGGGAATCGAACAGCTGTCGCAGCTGTTCGAGATGTTATATGCAGGCGTTTAACATTAGGGGCGTGTCGCCCAATATTCAGAGGAGCTCCTGCCACAAAAAGAGCCCTGGTAGAGGTAGAGCAACTCCGGGGCCCCCCCCCCCCGTGTGGATGTGCCCTTGCCTCTGAGACTGCTTGTTGTAGATTCACCCCACTGTGGAAGCAGCACTTGTTTGCTGAAGTATCTTGAAGCTCCTTGTACATCATATCCATTTTCTGGTTGAGAGTGGTCATCTGGTCCACTAGAGGGTGCAGGGCTGCCGCAATCATTTTGGGGGAGTCTGTGGCTGTTTCCGATTTGGTCACTGGAGACAATGAGCTGGCTGCTCCTGTAAGTTTCGCTTTTGCCACCATTTTTTCTGCACACTGTGTCATTGTTTCAACTTAATGGGAAGTTTTTAAAAGTCTCTTAAAGCCACTTTAAGTCTGAAAATATCACTTTGTTGCTAATCTGCACCTCACTCCGTCACCATTCGCTCTTTTCAAGCCGCTCTCGCCTCCCACTTTAACTCAGTCTATTCGGGATGGGGATTCCCTCCCCCGCTCATTTGTTTGGGGCTTCAGGTGGGCTTTACTACCAGAAATCAAGTGGAGACTCCCATTCTTACTTGTTTTCATTTCTGTGGTAGGGAAGATTGGTTCAGGAGGGTCTCTTGCGCGTTCGGTCTGGTGTGCACCTCTAGGTACCATTGCTGGCTCCGTGCCGCGAGGACCTATCGGGGCAAAAAGCTGCCTCGATCCCTTGGTATTCCACCTTGGGAGAGGCACCTCTCGCGCCCCAGGCGGCAACCCTCCTACAAAGGATTGTGGGGGTCCAAGATCAACTCGGACCCCTCCCCATCGGCACGTTTGCGGGCCGCTCACATTAGAGCAAGGATGGAGCGCATCCACTTGCAAGTCACCAAAAACCGGAAACCCACTTTTGGTGATTTATTGAAGACTTCCTAGTTTGCAATTTCAGTGGAACACATGAGGGAAGGCATGAGAGGAAGACGTGTGAACTAGGGTTGCCAGACCTCCAGTCGGGGTGGGGGTTCACCCGATTTCGGGGACTTCAATCAGCTGCCGGCCAGCTGGTCGGCGGGGGAAGCCCCACCCTAAACAGCCCTCTCCCACGCTGATATAGTTGGCATGATGATGTCACCCATAAGTGACATCATCACACTAGATACATACAAACAATACAGAATCACACACACAGTCAATCAAGTTCCTTTAGAATACAGAAATAGAAAAATAGTTTCTTTTTACTTAGGAGGTAGGTAGGTATCGTTCATACTTATCTTTCCTGAAGCCTTGTCTGTTGCAATGAAGAATGGAGGGGTAAGAACATAGAACCTAGGAGTATTTCTAACTCACACTGCCAGAACCAGCTGACAAAGTGTGGACCTCTTTGGCTGCGCACACTAAGAGATCAAGAATAGACAAAAGGATTGTTGGATAGCAAGCTGGACATTAGGGGATAAAAGCAGACAGGGGATGATGAAGGGTTTGCAGCTAGCAAAAGCCCAACACATGGTCCCTGCGTTTTATAGGTGAATCTTTGGGTGGGTGGCAACCTTGCCAAGTTGTAAACCCACCTACCTGTAAGTCCGTCCCATAACTACAGCTATTGGATGCGTGTAGAAAGGGGCAGATACTTACGGTTTGGCCAATATTTGAAATTCTAAAATCTAACTAATGGACAAGCCATCTGGTGAGGTGTGAACGCTGGGCGTCAGGATCTTACTTGATGTGTAGATAGATCTCGGCTTTCCCAGGTAATCAAAGCGACATCTGGCAGGAAATGGCCATTCAGATGTAGAATGAAGGCGTGTATTGCATGACATCAAGTCCTTCAGCAATGAGGATTTTCTCTCCTTGGTTGTTGTTTCTGCTAACAATGGCGAAATGTGCTTCACTTCCCCGAAGGCTAGGAGCTGTATGTGTTTGCAAGCTACATTATCATGAAATGCAGTTAAGTACCTTCTGTGTGAAACCTCTCACAACAGGTGATTCAAGCAGCTTTCCCTTAATCCTGTGGGTATATATGTATGCACAGTCCATGTGAAGTGTGTGTGTGTCAGCAGATATAAACCCATAAACAGCAAACATCAGTCTCTTTCTCAACAAGTGCGCGGACTCTAATCTGGGAGAACCGGGTTTGATTCCCCACTCCTCCACTTGCAACTGCTGGATGACCTTCGGCAAGCCATAGTTCTGTCAGAGCTGCTCTTGAAAAAGAGCAGTTTCTGTCAGAGCTCTCTCAGGCCCACCTACCTCACAGGGTGTCTGTTGTGGGGGGGAGGAAGGGAAAGGAGTTTGTAAGCCGCTCTGAGACTCCTTTGGATAGTGAAGGGCGGGGTATAAATCCAATCTCCTCCTCCTCCTCCTCCTCCTCTTCTTCTTCTTCAGAACAGTTCTGAGGGTTTACCAGGCCCCACCTGGAGGCTGGCAGCTCTAGCAAACATCCAGTTTCCGAGCTAAATCCTGGTGTACTGGGGAGACAAGGGAACACTTCTTCCCCCCCCCCCCCCATAACCTCTGCTGCAGACTGAGGCACTGATATCAACAAGAAAGGTCAGAAGATGACATGATCCATCACTGGCCTCCCAGCACCGCCACCCCCAAGGGCTCTGAGAACTGGGCGCTGTTGTTGCCATCTGCCCAGAGCTGCATGTCACCTTGTACTTTGAAAAATGCCTGACCTTCTCTATGATCCTGAATTTTTAGAATAAGGTATAATTTTTCACTCGTTAGTTTGTTGCTTTAGCAAAAGTCAGCAAGGACCGTATTTGGATTTTTTAAAAAAATCAAAGACTGAGTAAATTAACATGCTCTTCAGTGGAGTGGAGTCTTAGTCCCTTCATGATTTATTTCCCCAAAAGAAGGTGATTGAAGGATTAAACTTCTGTGTAAGGTTGCCTAGTGATGATATGTGGGCTGCAGTTCTAAATCTGTCTACATTTCTGATGTCAGGAATTTTCTGTATACGGCTCTACAAGGGAAAGGACCTTTATTTGGAAGGTAGTTGAACAAACATGATTGCGCTTGCTGACACTGGGTACCAGCTCCTCCACAAGCCCCACTGAAATGAGCGACACGAGATCTCTGCTTTGTCATTTCAAGGAGGCCTGCATTTGGCCCTTGAAGGTAAAAATTAAGAGTAGAGTTGCCAGGGCCAGAAACCTGGAAGTGACATCACACCTCTTTAGGAATCATCAGAAATACTATGGTAAAACCATAGAGTCTGGAAATTCCTGAGAGGACAGATGCCACTTTTGTTTTTCCCTCAGAAGGGATAGCAGTCCTCTCCAGGAATCACCAAAAACTCTGTGGTTTCAGGGGATTCCTAGAGAGGTGTGATCAATGCTCCCTCTAAGCTGTGGAGTCTTGTGAGCAAAAATTCTAGTTTGTGAGCTACTGGCATTAAATTTGTGAGTGAGCAATTTGGCTACCGCATAAATTAGTTTGCTCTGGAATCCTCCTTCCTGAGCTAGGACAAAAATCTGTGAGCTGGAGGCTAAAAAACTGTGAGCTAGCTCACAATAACTCAGCTTAGAGGGAACACTGGGTGTGATATCACTTCCAGTTTCCCTAAAAGTGATGTTACACTGTTGATCTGGGTCATATAAAAATTATTTTGTCTCCAGCCACTGCTCTGAGCAGAAAACAGGGACTGGCAACTCTAATCAGAGTATCAGACCATGAGTTGGGTGTCCACTAGATCAGAGCTTCTAGACCATTAGCAATTGCTACCTTGTATTAGAAATACCACTTTCCTTTGTATATGGTAGTCCTAAATATTAGATACCTGGGGCACCATTGTTGACCACCTTGTCCAGAAGTTCTTTTTAATTAATTAATTTATTTATTAGATTTGTATCCCACCTCCCCCGCAAAGCACTGACTCAGCCACCTCTTCTTCTGCTCCCTAGAGACATCAGTGGTGATAGGGTTGCCAGGTCCTCTGCTTTTGCCAGCAGGGGGCGCTTCCTGGGAGGGGGGGCAGGTGAAATCACTATGCATGACATCCCTAACGTGATGATGTCAAGCAGAAGTGATATCATCGTGCCATGGATGTCGTGACACGCTGGTATTTTGGGCAAAATACCAGAGAATTGCCGCACGGTGTCCCTGGTGTGATGACATCACTTCCATGTGACATCATCACAACGGGGACGTTGCACCGAGTTGTGGCAGCTGGGGGTGGGGCTTCACCCACCGGCCAGCTGGCTGGCAGTGGGCAGGAGCCTGTGAAATCGGTGGATCCCTCACTCTGTCTGGCACCCCGAAGTGGTGAGGTTGTATCCTTGCCCACAATTTGAAAGGTCCTAAGCATAGGGGAAATCATGAAATTGCATGTAGGAGATGGAATTATGGGGAGGAGAAAGTTACAAGTTTTTCCTGAGGCCAGAGAAACGATGTTTGGGCCATGTTGCTCAGTGGTGGCTAGGAATGCTGTGACCTTCATGGCAAGCATGTTTGACAGGCCAGCATATCATGTTGTTTGACAGACGTGATCATCCATCCCCTAAATCTCTGTTGTGTTCACCAGTCCACCACCTGCCTCTAATGCCTGCCAAGCAGCTTTGCAGTGGCGCAACAGCTGTGGTTGTGGAGTTTTATTTCTTTGCCTTGTGGAGGCTTTTGCATGTGCACAGTAGGAGAGATTGTTCTACTTTGGGTCATGGGTGGTCAGTCACCAACTATATATATATATAGTTGGTGACTGACTTATTTATAAGATTGGCTGCCAAGCAGTGTGCAGGGACAACAAGACTGTGGGGAAGGGAGGAAAATAAGACTCCTATTGAAATTGTCAGAGGTAAAATGGGGGAGTTGGAGTGCTTGGTGTTGGAGGGAAAAATAGACATTGTGGGTATTTCAGAAACTTGGTGGGATGAGGAAAATCAGTGGGACACGGTGATTCCCGGTTATATATTATATCGGAAGGATAGGGGGGGGAAGGGTTGGAGGTGGGGTGGCTCTGTATGTCAGAGAGGGTATAAAGTCTAGAAAGATTGAGAGGCTAAGTGAATTGGATTCTTGGTGCTTGGGGGGGGTCAACAGTGGGAGGGCTTCTAATGTCCTGGCCCCACTGCTGGACCTCCTGATGGCACTGGTATTTCTGGCCACTGTGTGACACAGAGTGTTGGACTGGATGGGCCTTTGGCCTGATCCAACATTGGCGTCTCTTATGTTCTTATGTTCTTAAATGTGTAATGTGTGCATGCAGGAAACATTGCTGATTGCACTGAACTGGAAGGTACTGTTTGAATACCTGAAATGTAACCTGACAAATGGCTCTGAAGTGTTCATAAACAGCCGAAGTGATGGAGGGAAAAAATGGCTTCCTGTTTGCAACCAGTGAATAAACTGTGAGCTGACCTGGTGGGGGTAAAGCATTCCAAATGGAAGCTGCTAATTGCTATCCCTGCACAACTTCACGGGTTACCGTGGCTGACCCTTCTTGAAAATGCAATGTCAGTTCTGTATGTCTAAACACCCATAATCCAAAGGGGTTCTAATGTACCCTTGCACAGTTCTGTCTATGCACTACTGCAGTACTTCCACAATTTCCTCTTCTGACAATAGCTCCTTGCGGATTCTCAAGAGAGCTATTTCGAGGTGGCAGTGGAACATCACAAGTTCTGATCCATGCTTCAAAGTATTGGGATAGGTGCTTAATATAGCAGAGCTTTGCCCATTCATAGAAGTGTGATACTGAGTGTAACAAATCTCCAAAGAAGCATGTTGCCAACAAGGTAAACTTACATTTATTCAAGTAGATCCAGTTCACATTCAGGTTGTAGTCAAAAGGGGAGAGAGAAGCCTAATCTAATGAGTACTTTCTCTGTTTCAAATGGCCAGCTTGACCAGCATCATATGTGTGGGAGGATGAGGGCATTGTCTCTACAGGACAGACCTGCAAAGACATGTGTCTCCATGGAAGGCCATGGGAAGTGAGAGTGAAAGGGCAGAGAGAGAGAGAAGAGGAGTCAGAGGGCAGCTCCCAGTTTAAGGTTCAGACAAAGAGAGGCATCCCATTCAAGGAGATAACACCTGTAAGCACTTAGAGTGATGCAGTGCCCCTCAATGTCCAGGCATGCTGAGTCACTCCCTCCAACACAAAGTTCCTTTTATGGTCCTTTAAATCATAGCCAACATGTTTAAAAACGATTTTTTTTTCAGATAACATATTTATCCTTGGACTGCTTCAATGATACACCAGTTGCAGGGGTCATTTCATAGAAAAAGAGGTGTAGGAGCTCATTAGCATAACTCATTAGCATAACTCATTTGCATATGCCACACACCCTGACATCATCAGAAGTGTGTCAGAAGGCAACACCCGCCGCTCAGGCTCCATGGGACTGTTTTGGATTGCTAGCTATTGGGGGGGGGAACGTGTAGATCTGCCCTCACAGAGGAGGGAGAGCTTGTACCTGAAGTCGGGCTTGGGGGGCTCTGCAACTTACCTGGCTGCTTCTTGCTCTTACTGAGGGCTGCTGGGAGCAGGGGGTGGGGCTTGTTGCATGTGCCTGCCCCCTGGGCTCCTTACTGCCGGAGCTCCGCTCCTGTGCGCTCCGGCAGGAAATGACCCCTGACCAGTTGTATGGGTAATGGGAAGAATGGGTTTGCCATATTTCCCCACTCACCTGAGGAACCACTAGGGTTGCCTGGCAACCAGCAGGAGGGATGGGGGCTGGGACATGGTATGGGAGCTGGTGTCCTGAGTGTGTTGACTTCCCTTCAAAGGAAAAAAAAATGCAAGTGATAGTGGTAGCTCTAGGAATTTCCAGAAACTCTACGGTAAACCATAGAGTAAACTGCCATTGCTTCCAAGTTTTCCTGGAAGTGACATCACATTTGTGATGCCTGTTTGCCCCCCCCCCCCACTTTCCCCCTGCCACCTCTTGGAGCAGCGGCAGGCAATGGCAGCTCGAGGAATTACATTGCAAGCCTTACAGTGCAATCCTAAGAACACTTTTCCTCAGAACAAATCCCATTGAATAAAATGAGACTTACTTCTGAGCAGACCTGGTTTTTACCCTTGCTCCCTGCTTATTTGTATGATATTGACCAGACTGAGATACTTCAAAACTGGTTCATTGTGGCTTAACCACTTAGCAAACTTTTTTTTTTTAAGTCAAGATGCGAAAACCAAAAGCTGAGAGTTAGAAAATATTGATGAATTTGAACTCCAATGTTTAGTACTTGTGAGTCACTGTTTGCATGTTATTGATGGTGCCTGTTCTGAAATTGGTGCTTCTACACATTCACCTTCTGTGGATGAATAATGAGCAACTAAAATTAAACATCAAAATTTGGAATAATCATGTAGCCAACCTTTCTTCCTTTATGTGGGCATGTATTTTTTTTTGCCCAATAACATTTCCTCTCTAATAAATATTTTAAAATGTACAGCTGCCAAATGAAAAGATGATTTAGCATCAAGCAGGTGTGGTTTCTAAGAGCTGTGCAGGTGTGAGGAAATATGCTGGATTCTAAAACAATACGCAGCTAGTAGCCTGTAATTTATAGTTATACTGTCAGTGATTCTTCATTTGGTATCTCTTTTTAGCTTGATGGAATGGGGGTAAAATCAGTTCATCACATTACTGATTACCATTTGGGAACATTACCACAGCTTGATTCTTCATTAAAGTATCAATAATCTTCCCAACACCATTTGCCCCAGAATTTCCCATTAAATTACAGCCTTAATTATCTGCCTTTTCTGATGGATAGGTAAAATGCATGTGTGCAGAGTCTGAAACTGCAGCTTTTGGGAGCTTTTGCTTCCTGTGAAATCTAAGGATCCTGGTGAAACCTCATGACAACTCTGATTAGTTCAAAAACTGAAGTTTCTTTTATGGGTTTTTTTAAGGCAGGTGAGATGCAACGAACAGGAAGTTGAGCAAATTCTGGAGGACGACGGAGGATAGGAGAGCCTGGCGTGATGTGGTCCATGGGTCACGAAGAGTTGGACTCGACTGTGCGACTGAACAACAACAACAGGGCAGGGGATGGCAAACCACCTCAGAATGTCTCTTGCCTTGAAAACCCTACAAGGTCACCGTAAATCAGCTGCAATTTGATGGCCCTTTCCACCACCACCACCACACCTAGGATGAAAACTGCAGCTGTCCTTTTCCACAACCACATTAACAATATTCGGTAGCACAAAGTTTTGAGTCCACCGGCACCTTTAAGCCCAACAAAGCTTTATTCTAGGTATAAGCTTTCACGTGCGTGCACACTTCTTCAGATACATGGAAACAGAAGTCACCAACCATTACATATAGGTAGAGGATGGGGAGGGTGTTGCCAGAAAGGGCTAATTAGAGTCAAGATGCATAAGTAACTGAGCAGAAAATATAGCTAGGATTGAATTAAGGCAACTGGCAAGACCTGTGAATAGCAGCAGATGAGCATACAGCATAAAAAAAGAGTTTCGATAGAGACAGTGGCTGCTGTCTTTCTCCAGCCTTCCTCCAACCTAAAGTTCCTTTAGCTGAAGAAAAACTTCCAGCTTTCCTTAGTGGAGCGGTACAACTAGGTTTTCCAGCTCTGGTTTGGGAAATACCTGGAGATTTGGGGGGGGTGGAGCCTGGGAATGGCAGGGTTTAGGGAAGGGAGGAACCTCAGCATGGCATAATGCCATCTATTACATCCTCCAAAGCAGCCATTTTCTCCAGAAAAACTGATCTTGGTTGTCTGGAGATCAATTGTAATAGTGGGAGGTCTCCAGGTGGCACCTGGAGGTTGGGGAGTCTAGGTAGGACATGGGCCAGTGCCATTAAAATGGATTCCTGTTGTTGTGCCCGCTGCAGATAAATGGTGCAACATGGCATATAACAGAGAGATGACATAATATAATAATAATTGTGTGCCATCAAGTTGCAACCAGTGTTCCCTCTAAGCTGAGTTAGTGTGAGCTAGCTCACTTTTTTAGCCTCCAGCTCACAGATTTTGGTCTTAGCTCAGGAAGGATGGCTCCAGAGCAAACTAACTGATGCAGTAACCAAATCGCTCACTTACAACTTTAATGCTAGTAGCTCACAAAGTAGAATTTTTGCTCACGAGACTCCGCAGCTTAGAGGGAGTATGCAACCAGCTCACGGCTGGTTCGACATTGCCTTCCTCTGCACATCAACCCCAGTCTTCCTTAGTGAACTCCCATCCAAGTACCAACCATGGTCAACCCCTGCTTAGCTTTCAAGCTCTGACAAACTCAGGCTAATCCGGGCTATGCGGGCTGCTCAGAAATGGCATATAATGTAAAAATTACTTTAAAATATTGTGAGAAAGGAAAAAGGAAATTTACCAAGGAAAATAGGTTGCATTAAGAAAGGCTTTTCTCAACCATGCTCAAGAAGAAGAAGAGGAGGAGGGGGGGATTGGATTTATACCCCACCATTCACTTGGAGTCTCAGAACGGCTTACAAACTCCTTTCCCTTCCCCTCCCCACAACAGACACCCTGTGAGGTAGGTGGGGCTGAGAGAGCTCTTTCCAGAACTGTCCTTGAGAGAACAACTCTAACAGCACTATGGCTTGCCCAAGGTCATCCAGCAGCTGCAAGTGGAGGAGTGGGGAATCAAACCTGGTTCTCCCAGATTAGAGTATGCACACTTAACCACCACACCAAACTGACAGCAAAATATATACCCATCCATCACTACTGGCATGACAGAAATGGTTGGAATTTTTCTTTGCTGTAGAAGCAGCAGACATGAAACACCGCTCCAGTGATGGTCTAGGCTAAAAGGCTTTCCCACTGGCAGCTAATTTCCATTGACTGCCGATTTTGTCATGGGCTGTTACTGCTTGAGCTGGTGAGTCACTGTGGGGCTTGGAGCCATTACACACAAATGGATTTAGGTTCCGTTTGTCTCAGGCCAATTTGATCTTCAGAATCTGGTTGGAACTTGGTCATTATGCTAATGTACCACTGAAATTGAAATTTTGGAATGGCGCGCACCACAATTTGAATTCTGGAGACATTATCCGAGCAGAGTTCCTGTTGTTTTTTAAAGAATAGAAGTTGCTTACGCTGGTGCTAAATATATGCCGGATGAATACTGAGACATTTTCGGACGGGTTCATCTGGCTTGCAGCAGCTTGTGCTCAATTTATATCACTCAGCTTCTTCCTTTTTATTAGGTTTGCTAATGTTTCGGTGCTGTTTTTAATTAAGGAAATTTTGATTCCTTAACAGGCTCCTTAGCAATGGATTACCAGAAACACGAGGCTTTCTTCTGATGTTCAGTGCCTCCGCTTATACCAGCTTTCTAAGCCAGTTTATCCTTTATAGTTACCTAGCAGTGCCACCAGGAACGTAGTGAAAAAAATGTTTGGATATTCAGAGCATTGTAGAAATTAAACTCATTCTATTAAAATGCGGGTGTTGCTTTCCCTCCTGTCTCCCTTGCTTTTTCAGTGCTCTTGCCTTTGAGCTGATGCCCTGTCCTTTGTTCCTGAAGTATGCCAGTTGGGGTTGCCAACCTCCAGGTAGTCCCTGGAGATCACCTGCTGTTACAATTGATCTCCAGATGACCAAGATCAGTTCCCATGGATAAAATGGCTGCTTTGGAGGGGTGGCAGTGGCGGGGATGCAAGCGTCGCTTGGGGTAGGGGCAGCAGCGGAGGCGGTTCAGTGGAACGGGGAAAGTAACGTTCAGCATTGCTTGGGGCTAGAAGGCTCTTCATCCTAGCCTCGCAGGAAGAGCGGAGGGGGCAAAAGGCTTCCTTTCACAAGGTGGTGCGATGCTGAACACCTGCCCCCAACTACTAGAGAAACTTCACAAGCTGAAAAGTACTGACGAGTGACTACAGCTCATACTTTTATTAGTGTAGAACAAGACAGCTTTAGCCGGCTCGCAGGCCGGCTTATATTCCCAGTGAAACCCCCACCCAAAACACACACACACACCCCACACCGCAATAGGCTATTTACAGTGGCCGAGAGTTCCATGGGCTCTCGGCCGGGAGCCTATTCCTCTGATTGGTGCAGGCTAGGATCCGCATCGTCCATTGTTTCCTGGAGCGAAGCTCGGAGGTTTAGCAGGACCGCGTGGAGCTCCCGTCTGCAACACGGTTGGGACTGGATATATTGCACAAGCTGTGATTGGGGAAGGGGCAGTGGGGGGGGGAGCTATCTGTACTTGGGGAAGGTGCAGCAGGAGTGTGCCTGGGCTAGATGGAAGTCGGGGGGCGGCCCCCCCGATACCCTAATTTAGCTACGGGCCTGAGAAAATGGCTGCTTTGGAAGGTGGGCTCTGTGGCATTGTATCCCACTGACGTTCCTCCCGTCCCCAAACCCCACCCTCTTCAGGGTCCTCCCTGAAATCTCCAGTAATTTCCTGACCCAGAGCTAGCAAAACTAAAGTAGAGTGTTCGGTGCACACACATCTCCAAAGCTATGCAAATAACTCCCTGCTGGGGTTAATGTCGGCTCAGTAAGGGGGAGGCAGGAGCCCCTCCTTGCCCAGTGCTGCAGTTCCAAGCCAAACTGGGCTCACGTCATTTTTAAAAATGATATTCCCCGCTGCTGTTCGGCAGGTGCAGAGAACGTGAGCCTGGGTACCCGGGACCTGACTTGCCAAAACACATATTGTATAGTTTGGCCCGATGCACTTGCCGTAGGAGAGAACTGCTGAGATACCAGACATATTATCCCGGAAGCCTCTCCCCCCCCCCCCCAAAGGACCACGGGGGCGGGTAGTTTTATGCTGTTTTCCAAGGGTTCCAAATCAGACTTGCTCACTGCTGTCACAAAATAGGAAAATATGCTTTTTCCTCCCTTGGCCAGAACTGAAATTTTGGGCTGGTTTTCAGATCCCCCGACAGTGGGATTTGCTGTTTAAAGTAAACCAAACTGGGAGCTGCAGCCAGTCTGGGCTCCCTGATGAGTACATCTGTACACAGCACGCGTTTGTCACATTCACACTTTAAGTTTTCGGGTGTTTATTTAAAAGCTATGGGGTATACCTAAAAATGTACTGTGTAAAGCAGCCCTTGGATTACATTACTTTTTGTAGGGTAGAACATTGTTCACGCTGAGAGTTGGGAGTAAGAGGTTATATATTCCGGGGGGGAGGGGGGGAGGCAGTATAAAGATGTGCTATAAAAAAAGAGGGCAGAAAACGGAGGTGCATCTTAACCTTAGCATATGTGATCAAGAACACTATAATCACATCATAATTATGTATAATACCTGAGAATTTTCTATTCATCCTACTTAGAAGTAATGCAATATATGAGTCACTGAAATTATGAAACTAAATTGCCGTTTTAATTCTAGGATATTATTACTTCAAGTTGCACAGCCCAGAGAGATTTGACTAGGAATTACATGTTTAAACACACGTTTCTATTTATGCAGGCTCTCGCACGGGGAAGGCAGGGGATGTAAAATAATTTAACGTCTCATTGTTTTGAAGGTGGTCTTTGAGGCATTGGAATGCTGGGGATTTGGTCACCCAATGGTTCTTCTCTTCCCCATCTGCTCTCCTTTTCTCTCTTATTCACTTCTGGTTTTTTGGGGGGGTGTTTGCCAGTTTTCCCACGTGACAAGACTGGTGGAGGTCGGAATCCAGCGATCTGAGTGGGTGATATCTATCAATCTTGCTCCGTGCATAAGCATTATTGCTAGGCAACTGGAGGCTGCGCACCGCCCACATTCTGCAATTCCCTCCTGGTGGTTTAGTCTTTCACTCTTAATATATTAATTATACCAAACTTTCTTTTGTATACTTTGGGTGCCAACTTCAAGAGATAATAGCCTTTGTGCAGAGAGCCCTTCCCGTCATAACGGCAAGCAATTAGCAGCTTTACTATAAAAGGCTGAAGGATGCACCGCAAATGACGTAACGTGCTTCATAATGTGACAGTAACAGGGATGTCCAACAGGGGTGTCATTAATGAGACAGAGGAAGGGGAACATCTTTCTCCTAGAGGGAGCCAGTTTGGTGTAGTGGTTAAGAGCGTGGACTGTAATCTGGGAGATCCGGGTTTGATTCCCCGGTCCTCCACTTGCAGCTGCTGGATGACCTTGGATCAGTTATAAATTTTTTTAGAGCTGTTCTCTCAAGGACAGTTCTCAGGAGAGCTCTCTCAGCCCCACCTACCTGACAGGCAATGTTCCCTCTAAGCTGTGTAGTCTTGTGAGCAAAAATTCTACTCTGTGAGCTACTGGCATTAGAGTTGTGAGCGAGCCATTTGGCTACTGAATAAATCAGTTTGCTCTGGAGCCTTCCTTCCTGAGCCAAGACGAAAATGTGTGAGCCGGAGGCTAAAAAACTGTGAGCTAGCTCACACTAACTCAGCTTAGAGGGAACACTGCTGACAGGGTGTCTGTTATGGGGAGGGGAAGGGAAAGGGATTGTAAAGCGCTCTGAGACTCATTTGGTTAGTGAAGGGTGGGTATAAATCAAATCTCCTCCTTCACTTGGTCACTGCCTTCCCCAGCTCTTAACCTATTATGACTCTCCCTTCCTTAAGAGGTGATGGCCTCTCCCTGACTTTTATCTAGATTCTCAGCCGTAGTGTCACAAGACCTACTTACCAGCAGTAGATTTCCAGGTCAGACCTTCTCGCTGGTCTGAGCATCTAGCAAACTCGTTGCCCGCTGTGCGTGCTACATGTCTCCTTTTGTATTGCCAAGTCCTCAGCCTGACCAGAGCTGACAGCTTCCTTTCTTATCTGTTTCAGTATTAGAATATCCTTTCCTCCAGATAATTGAGTTTCTTAAACCTTGGGTTGCCAGAAGCTAGGAAACGAATCCTGCAGTTCCTATAAAGTTTGGTTCTGACATTTAAAATGCTGCGTGTTTTTGCGTACAGTGGTCAGATCCAAGTTCACTAGCTCCTTAGAGACCAACAAGATTTTGGGGGGGGGGGTGTTTATAGGCTTTCCAGAGTCAAAGCTCCCTTTGTCGGATGTCCTTTGACTCTCCAAAGCTGATACCCTGCAAATCTTGCTACTGAGCTTGAATCTAACCGTTGTACAAGCAGACCAACAAAGCTACGTCTCAAACTACCTTGATGGAAGGCACCATGTTCAAGCACATGTTTTTGTTAATAGACACCAAGGCCTGAAGCAAGACTAGTGTAGGCCAACAGCATGGTTGGGCATATTCTGTCCAGCAGGAGGTCCAACATCAGCCAGAGATGACTGGCACATCCAACAGGAAATGAGAGATCATTCCAGAGGGTCATTCCAGAGGGTCATCTGGCATCACAAGGCATCTGTTCGATCACACCCAGTTCTCCTCCTTAATGGTTCCTGTCCGCGTAGGTCCTCTGATTCCCAGCATAGCCCTTTTGAGGGGTCAAAGAGGATCCTTTGTTAGGAGATGAACTGAATATTTGCTTTTATGTATTTGTACTTGCTGACACACACTCACTTTCATGGACTGTGCCTATAAATCCCTATGGGCTTGGGAAAGCTGTTTGCATTGCATGCTGTGACTGCTTCACCTAGAGAGTATCTTGCCTGTAGTGTATGCAAATGGAGCTTGCACTCACACAGCCCAGCCTGAGGAAGAAGGATACATCGCCATTGTGATCAGCACAAAACAACAACTTTTATGGCTTCAACCACCATGAATGAACTGTAAGGAAACATGTAACCCTGATATCTGGTTTGCATCTAAAGAGACAGTTTCCTGACAAATGGTCCCTTTATTGCTTGGGACCAAGCCAGATCCATCTACACTTCAATGGTTGCCCTGGTACCCATCTTCACACCTTGACCAGATGCATCCCTTGAGTTAAAGGTTAAGATTTCAATATTGCCCACTCCTTCTAGGTAGGCACGTCATTGCCTAATAGCCACTAGTGTTAGTTCTTGGGACGGGCCACAGGTAGGAGGGACAAGGAGGATGGCATCAATGCCAGCCCCCAAGAGCCCCCTATAAAAAGTGAGGTTCAACAGTTTGAGCCCCGCTAGCCATCTTCTCTCCTTAAGCTATTTACTTACAGCCTTGCTATACAAGTAATCCTTTGTTCTCACTTGATCCCTTGGACTGCAGCCAAGAGGTCCACACGTGTCGGCAGGCTCCAACTGTGTGAATATAGATTTCCTTTAGTTATTCTATTCTTGTTCACGTGTTCTTCATTGAGAAGGTCAAGCTTTGGATCAGATAAGTATTTGCTACTTCCCTTCCAATCCTTTAGTATAAAAGTGACTATTTCCTACTCCTGTAACTCTGAGGAACTTGTACGATTGTGTGTGTGACTCTGGTTTTGTATGTATGCGAACCAAATATTATTACTTAGTAAAAAGAACAACTTGATTTTAAGATAGGAGCCTATTCTCCATTTATAACACTGGGAAATTCCTTGGGTCGGATTTGGACTTTTGTATACACAGGCAAGGACCCCAAAATATTTAGTCTGGCCTCTGTCATAAATAAGGCAGTTTGGCTAACACCTTCTTCCCCCTTTTATCAGCTGAGTGTATCTCTCACACACAAACCCCAGACTGAAGATGGAGGGAGTGGAGCTTCTGCTCTCTAGTTTTCCTTTTTGCCCAGCTGGCACAGAGTATAGGGCATGCATAGGGGAAGATGAACTGTAGGAGGGTGAGGTGGGATTTGCAGTGGTATTCTCAGTTGGAGGGGAATCACTGTAGGGCATCTTGCTTGTGACCTCCCAAAATCTAGAACTGGCCCTGACTTGAATCTTTATCTCAAAGTCTAGAGTTCTCTACCTGCAGTAGCTCCCAGCCTTTTGAGTACGGCGAGCCTCAAGAGAGCCAGTTTGCTGTAGTGGTTAAGTGTGAAGACTAATCTGGGAGAACCGGGTTTGATTCCCCACTCCTCCACTTGCACCTGGCTGGATGACCTTGGGCAAGCCGTAGTTCTGTCAGAGATGTTCTTGAAAAAGAGCAATTTCTGTCAGAGCTCTCTCAGCCCCACCTACCTCACAGGGTGTCTGTTGTGGGGAGGGGGAGGGAAAGGAGTTTTTAAGCCGCTCTGAGACTTTGAGTGAAGGGTGGGGTATAAATCCAATCTCCTCCTCCTCCTCCTCCTCTTCTTCTTCTTCTTCATATTGAGTTGGTATGATGACCCATCCAATGCTTTTTGGCACCTGAGGTGAACTATGACCTTCTTGCCCATCTACTTCAACACTACATTTTCTACAGTGGCCACCCAGATGTTGTTGAGAAACTCACACAAAGGGAGTCGCTGCCCCCAAGCAAGTGGCGGTCAATTTCCCATTCCTTCCAGTTGCTACTGTAAAGGTACTAATTGTCGGACAGATTTTCCGCACGCGTTATCAGCAAGGCTTTTTCTTCTGCGTGTCTGAGAAAAGTATACCTTTAATGTTTTCCACCAATTTACCTTAGAAAGAAATTTGGCTGTAATTTACAAGAGCCAGTTTGGTGTAGTGGTTAAGTACTCAGACTCTAATCTGGGAGAACTGGGTTTGATTCCCCACTCCTCCACTTGCACCTGGCTGGATGACCTTAGGCAAGCCATAGTTCTGATAAGAGCTGTTCTTGAAAAAGAGCAGTTTCTGTCAGAGCTCTCTCAGTCCCACCTACCTCACAGGGTGTCTGTTGTGGGGAGGGGAAGGGAAAGGAGTTTGTAAACTGTTCTGAGACACCTTTGGGTAGTGAAGGGCGGGGTATAAATCCAATCTCTTCTTCTTCATTGCTGGATCCCTTTTTAAAAACTAGTTTTAGGTTGGTTACCTTCCAGTCTATTGGTAAGAGGATTCGTTTTAATGAAAGTGCACGTATTTTTGTTCAGCAATTTCACATCTGCG
Source organism: Gekko japonicus (assembly GCF_001447785.1). Lineage (NCBI taxonomy): Eukaryota > Metazoa > Chordata > Lepidosauria > Squamata > Gekkonidae > Gekko > Gekko japonicus. The sequence continues at coordinate 142,999 of NW_015172113.1, read as the reverse complement.
TACTTATACCAACACTTGAATGGATATACTCTGTAAGTGAATTATTCATTTGCAGGTTCACTGTTAGTTCTAAAATATTGTCCTACGGGACCGCCTCTCCCCATATGTGCCCCAACGAGCACTACGGTCCAGGACTAAACATCTCCTGGTGGTTCCAGGTCCCAAAGAGGCCAGACTAGTGGCGACTAGGGCTAGGGCTTTTTCGGTGGCGGCTCCTACCTGGTGGAATGAGCTCCCCGAGGAGATCCGGGCCCTGCGGGACCTTGCAGAGTTCCGCAGGGCCTGCAAGATGGAGCTCTTCCGCCAGGTGTTTGAATAGGAGCCGCCACGACTTTTACCATCTGTCTACGAAGAAGAAGAAGAAGAGATTGGATTTATACCCGCCCTTCACTTGGAGTCTCAGAGCGGCTTACAAACTCCTTTCCCTTCCCCTCCCCACAACAGACACCCTGTGAGGTGGGTGGGGCTGAGAGAGCTCTGACACAAACTGCTCTTTCTCAAGGACAGCTGTGCCAGAGCTTGTGACTGACCCAAGGTCACATCAGCAGGTGCAAGTGGAGGAGTGGGGAATCAAACCGGGTTCTCCCAGATTAGAGTCCGCACACTTAACCACTACACCAAACTGGCTCTCTGTCCTAGCCCTTCTTTCCTAGCCCTTTATTACCAACTCGCCGTGAGCGCTAAAATGGTGGTACTGCGTGGAGCTGTGGCCACTAAGGATACCATCCTGATGACATCATCTGTTCCCTTGTTAGTTATTGTGGAGAGCACCTATGTTATATTGGATGTTTTTAAAATGCAGTTTTAATGTTTTATGTGTTGGGCATTGGCCCCATCTGTATGCCGCCCTGAGCCCGTTTGCGGGGAGGGCGGGTTACAAATGTAAATAAATAAATTAAATAAAATTCTCACTTCTGTTAGATGTCCTCTAAGGTGAATTCTACATGAGGATTTTGACTCATATGGCTAGTGAGATACCCCTGCTTTTGTGGGAAGCCTCCACATTACATCATGTTCAATCTGAGCATGACCTGTGTACCCCTAGGGCTTTTTCCTTTACAACTGACAAAGGGGGGGGATCCCTTTTGTTCTGACTCAACGGGGAAATTGTGGGCAGATTCTCCATTTAGAAGCTCTGCCCACAGCCAACCAGGGAAGGGGCGGGGATAAACCTCACCTTCAAAATGGCGGACCTAAGCTTTTTCTCCCTCCCCTTTCAGCCCTTTAATGGTGTGGGGTTTTTTTGTCTTTGTTGTTGTTGCTGTTCACAGCTGAACAGCAATTTTTTTTAACTGCATCTTTACTATGAGGGGAAAGGGTGGTTGCCTGGCATGTGCCTGTCGTATCATGAATCAACATGCCCTCTAGAAGCACCTTTTCCCATGTTCCCATGTTGACTCTCTCACTACAGAAATTCCACACCCACCTACTCCAGAGGTATATTCTGAGCATGAGGTTACATAAATGGACCATCTGAAAGGTGGGTCCATTCTAAAATATTATTTCCTGCTTCCTCAGTCCAATGCTGTGCTGACCCGAGACTTTTTGTGTTTTCACAGAAGTATGTCCCTTCTACCATATCCATGGAGATCTTGACTGTGTTGCTCTGGGAGAACCGGGTTTGATTCCCCACTCCTCCACATGCAGCTGCTGGATGACCTTGGGCAAGCCATAGTTCTGTCAGAGCTATTCTCTCAAGGACAGTTCTGGAAAGAGCTCTCTCAGCTCCACCCACCTCACAGGGTGTCTGTTGTGGGGAGGGGAAGGGAAAGGAGTTTGTAAGCCTCTCTGAGACTCTGAGTGAAGGGTGGGGTATAAATCCAATCTCTTCTTCTTCTTCTTCTTTTCCCCCTCTCCCAGGCATCAAACTCCCATATTACTTGATGAACATATTATGACGCTCTAGATCTACCATTTAGGCCTCTCTGTGTGTTCAAGCAGTTTTTTGCCAGAGTGCCCATTTTGCGTTTCCAATCATGCCACCTGCCCGCCTGTTCTGCTCTACGTGTTCTTGGGAAGACCCACGTTTAAAGGCCCCGTCAGGCTCTGCCTCTTTCATAAGTACTTTGCCCTTACAGCAAGCACAGAGTCTTTATTAACCAGCCCATATTGGAATACGCTTCGTTTCCAGATGCTAGTTTGCCATATGGTGAGCTAAGCAGGAAATCTAATGAAACTCCAAGCGCACATTAATAATGCCGGAAATGTAATGTGCATTTTCACGACATCTAAGAAGAATGCAGGGAAGAAGAAGAGGAAGTAACAGCGTCACTATATAAAATCTGGTGAACTCTGAGTGGATACATATTAACAGGTCTCATCCATAAAAACAGCATAGTTTTTCTTTAATGTCCTTATACTAGGATGACTTCTTTCCCCCCCCCTCTCCCACTGTCTTCTTGTACAGGAATTTACACGGCTATGGATCTCTATGGAAATATGGCCGATTTAGATTAATGACATTTATGGCCCGGTTCCATCACTGGACGACATACCTTTCCTCACCTCTGAATTCCACTGGCTCTGCAGAGTTACCCAGCTGACAGTATCACATAAAAATCTGGATGGCTTTTTTTTTTTTTAATGATTAGATTGTTCCCTGCTGCATATTTTATGCAGGATAGGAGGCCTAATACCCTCCCGAACGCCTGCCAGTCTCTTAGTGAGAAAATTATACCAAGATCATCCTGATTCATTGTTAGAAGGATTATTTGCATAGTATGTTTTTTAAAATAAATAAATAAATGGGGGTGTCTTTGTGTAATTCTGGGTTGCCAACTTTTACTGGCCCAGCCCCTGTGCTATTGACAGCAGCCTGTCATGCTGAAATGACACCAGCGAAGCTTGTCCTAGCATGACAAGAAGAGGAAAAGCTTAATTACTTCCATGACAGGCTGCTTAACAAGTCTGGGAACAAGGCCAGTTTAAAAAACAAACAAACAAACAAACCAAGCTTGCTACCCAACATATGTGTCTTCTCCATTTCTGCCGTGAGAGCCAGTTTGGTGTAGTTGGTTTGTTTTCTCAGTCCTCCACATGCAGCTGCTGGTGTGACCTTGGGTTAGTCATTTCAGAGTTGTTCTCTCAGGAGCAGTTCTCGAAAGAGCTCTCTCAGTCCCACCTACCTCACAGGGTGTCTGTTGTGGGGAGGGGAAGGGAAGGGAAGGGAGATTGTAAGCGGCTCTGAGACTCCTTTGGGTAGTGAAGGGCGGGGTATAAATCCAATCTCCTCCTCCTCCTCCTCTTCTGCAAAATGTTTGGAAAAGTTTAGGCTGATAGCTGTCCTCACTCAACTTGAGCTTATGAAGCTGCCTTATATATCAAAGTCCATGCTGTCTGCTCTGGCTGGCAGTGGCTCTTCAGGATCTTGGCTAGATGGCTTTCACATCACCTGCTCCCTTATTCTTTAGGATAGTTCCAGAGGGTAGCCTTGTCTGTCTGCAGTAGAGCTAGGCCCTGACCTGGATAGCCCAAGCTAGCCCAATCTCATCAGATCACAGAAGCTAAGCAGGGCTGGCCCTGGTTAATATTTGGATTATTGGATGCTTAGCTCACCCTCTCTAGCTGCTCGTGTTGCTTCAGGCATGGGTGGGGCTTCAAAATTTGTGGTTTGAAAAGGGAATTGTTATTGTTTTCACTTGGGAGTATTTTTCTGATATTGATTAAAATACTTCCCAATATGATGACACTCCCAATATTTTATGAAGCCAGTTATCCTGCCCTTCCTGAGTTTCTTATGTGGAATTAAACTTGATAATTTGGGACACGCATACCCCTATAAGATGCCTCTAAAAGTATCAAGTATAGATCCATGTGTCCTTTGGTTCATCTCCCTTCCCATGGTTTCTAGGAATTAAAACTCTCTATGAATGTGTAGATGTGTCATATCTCTGGCTCACATACATGAAAATGCATGGAAATGCACACACATAATGCTATAGCACCATTCAGACACTTTTTCTGATGAGGTATGCTTTTAACAGGCATGGACCAATACGCCCATTTTTGTTTTGCTTGTCATTGCAAGTGGTCAAGCTTCTAAAGGGGGAAGTTTCCTTTTGTGGTTACACTGAAGTTTGTTTGTTGCTGGTTCTACAAAAGGCCCATTAAACAGCTGACAATCATAGACGGAGTGCTCCTGTCTTTCTCAAGGCAGCCCTTTAGAATACTTTCAAGCAAGGAGAAGCGGGTGTACAATTCTAGAAACTCCCGTTGGGGTTGATTGTGTAAAAAGGATGTAAATTGACTCGTAGCTATTAGATTGTACAAACTGATTATTATTGTTGATATTGCGTGTGATGAATATATACCTGTTTTAGAATATTATGAATAATACACAATGCACTTTATAAGATGGAACATATAGAACACTTTAACTTATAAATAAGGTTTTTGCAGTGTATATATTTGTTGTTTGACTCTTCTAACGCTGCAGCTCGAGTTTCCACAGTCATTGCAAGTGGTTGCAATCTACCAATTTTCTTGCTGATATTGTTTTTTCTTTTGGTGCAACTTGATGGAATTCAGGACTGCTTCTCCAGCCAAGCCACCCAAGCACCTGCTTGGGCAGGAAATTTGGATGACACTGAGATGTCACAGAGGCATGGCTGACTCCCAGCTAGCAATGGCATGGGAAGTGGTGGCTATCACCTCCTGGTCCCAACTAGTGGCAGCACAGTAGGCCACAATGAGTAGATCTTGCTGCTTGAGGTAGCAAAGTACCTTGAACCCATCCCTGAAGCAATTTATATGACATTACATATACAGCAAATGTCATGTTTTAGGACATCCAATGAAACTGAGGGACAGCAGATTCAGGATGGAATAAAGGAAATACTTCATTACACAGAAAGTGGTTAAAATATGGAATTCGCTGCCAGAGAATGTAATGATGGCCACAGGCATAAAAAGCTTTAAAAGGGGATTAGATAGATTCATGGAGGATAGGTCTGTCAGTGGGTACTAGCCATGGTGACTGAAGGGAACCTCCACATTCAGAGGCACTAAACCTCTGAATCCAAGAGCCAGGAGACAACATCAAGGGAAGGTCTTAGCCTCTCTGTCCTGTTGTTGGACTTTCAAAGGAACTAGTCGGCCACTGTATGAGACAGGATGCTGGACTAGATGGGCCACTAGTCTGATCCAACAGGGCTCTTCTTATGTTCAGATGGAAGCAGTGAGCTTGCCAAATCCAATCATGACCCTAATTTTTAATGATCGTTTAAGACAACTCTGGTTTTCAGCTATATAGCCAACTGAAAGAACAGCCACCATCTTGGATTTTCATTCAGCATAGAATAGATTGTGCAGAGTCTGTGCAGAATCCTAAGAATGCTTTCTCGGGAGTAAGCCCCCCTGAGTAGACTTCTTTAGGATTCCGAGTAGACCCACTTAGGATTGCACTGTAAATGAAAGCAGAGCGTTCGGCAATGTCTAAGTGCGAGGGCGAGAACTGAGTGTTAGAAGGACGTCCTCATTTTCATCCGTGAAATGTTGGAAGGAACAGAAACATTGCTTTTAAAGGGGGTGGGGGGAAATTACGAAAGCTCAAATTCTGCAGAGTGTATATATGCCACACATACACAAGAGGAATAACTGTAACACTAAATGTATCTTAATGTTACATAGGGCATTGCTTCAGATTTTGCTGAGCAAGTAAAAGGCTTGATTACTTCTGTTTATTACTTGATTACTTGTGCAATCATTGCCTTGATTGGGACCTTCATATTAGAGCCTAATTGTGCAGTTATTGTATACAGCTCTTTCCCAGGAGGGGCAGTCTTAAAAAAAAAATTAAGGTAAGCTTTTCAGGAAAGCATTTGTACAGAAAAATATCGGGGAAATGAAGTATAACTCAAAACCTATAGAGAGCTCCAATAGATCCCCCAGGTACCAGGCCTTCCCATTCATTTCACAGATCCAAGCATAGACATCCACTCCATCTATTAAAATGTTTAGCATGGGAGGGACTGTGGTTCCATAGTATAGAAGAAGAGCCCTGCTGGGTCAGACCGGTGGTCCATCTACTCAAGCATTCTGTTTCACACAGTGGCCAACCAGTTCTGGAGGGCCAGAAAATCAGGCATAGAGGCCAAGGCCATCCTTTTAGATTTGGTGGTGTCTTTCTTAAACTGAAGATAGATCCAGGTGGTCAGCTGTATTGGTCTGAAGCAGTACAACAAATTTAGAGTCCAGTGGCACCTTTTATTCAAGGCATTAGCTTTCGTGTGCATGCACACTTTTTCAAATACATTGGAATGGTAGGTAAGGTTCAAACTTATAGACAGGGACTGAACAGCAAATTAAAATGTGACATGATGAAGATGTGCAAAGACAAACTAAAAATAACAAGCTAAGGTTATCAGGTTAACAGTTGTAAACAGTTGTAAAGCAATAAATATGACAAAATAGCAGATAAATGTGTAAATGTATATTTTCTAATTGTGGAAAGTAAACTGATACTCTCCATTCTCTCTTCTCAGGCGTGGAGTTAGAACTTGAGCTGTGCCTGGGCCTCAACTGATGTGTTTTTTAAATAGCGTGCTGTGGTTTGACATAGTTGCCTCATGTTTTAATCTTTATGCAAGAAATTCTTGTAAGAACCTGGGCATACCTGGACTTCTCAGTCTGCCCAAGAATGTTTAATGTTCCAGAGCTTTATACTCTCGAATACAACAAGTATGTGCAAAAATAAAAGTTAAAGAGTGCAGAGACATTGTTTCAGTTACTTAAGACTATAACATTTGTGAAGTAGTTTAACTTTCTGTTTTCTGCTAAATGCTTATTGTATTTGACAAGAGACTGTAAACAAAATTTCCCTTGTCTCCTTAAAAGGCGCGCCAAGAAAGATCATGGGTCGGCTTCCCATCTTAGAGTGGTATAAATCAGGTGTAAATGGAGTCATATTTCCATGAAACCAGTAAAATTAAAAGGAGAATTGAGCTTGTGTTTTTCTTCCATGCAGGGAGAACAGAAATAATTCTTCATAACTTCTCCAAAATTGCAACCACTATTCTAATGAAACACTTTGGTGTATAGTTGAGTGCCCCTTTTCTTTATATATAGTGTACAGTTTAATGCCTGTCTATTTAGTTCTATCCCAATTTCTTCCAGGGGGGGAGGGAGTTGTACATTGTTTTCCCTTCCCCCATTTTATCCTTATACTATGAAGCTGACTACGGAGGAGGAGGAGGAGGAGGAGGAGGAGGAGGAGAAGAAGAAGAAGAAGAAGAAGAAGAAGAAGAAGAAGAAGAAGAAGAAGAAGAAGAGATATTGGATTTATACCCCGCCCGTCACTTGGAGTCTCAGAGTGGCTTACAATCTCCTTTCCCTTCCCCTCCCCTCCCCACAACGGACACCCTGTGAGGTAGATGGGGCTGAGAGATCTCTTTCAAGGACTGCTCTTGAGAAAACAGTTCTGAGAGAACTTGTGACTGACCCAAAGTCACACCAGCAGCTGCATGTGGAGGAGTGGGGAATCAAACCCGGTTCTCCCAGATTAGAGTCCGTGCTCTTAACCACTACACCAAACTGGCTCTCATTGGAAGGGAATGATTCACCAGAGATTAGAGGTGTAGCCAGAAAATTTTGGGTGGTGGGGGATAGAGAGTGAGAGATCATGTCGGCAGGCGGGTGAAGAAGAGAAGGGTCTTTCCTTACCTGCTGGAACAACTCCCACAGTGGAGTTGTGGGGCATGGGTCATGAGTGAGGGGGCACCGCCCCTAAATGCCCCACTGTGGGTCCGGGCCTGCCGGAGATAATCAGGTAGCCCAGAGACACTTTTGGTATAGCCTGCAATGTGCTCTACCATTTGAAACCCTCCTAGGAGGGTAAGGCCTACTGAGACCTACTTTCCCAAGCAAAAACACTTGAGTTCAGACTGCCAAAAACAGAGACACTGCCCCCAAAGTTAGAATCCAGTGATAATCCTAATGTACATGGTTAGGATCCTGAGGTAGTTCACTGCCGATAGAAGGCATTTCTGTCAGCAGACCAGGACTTTCTCGCCTTCCAGCCCATGCTGCAGCCTGAAATGCTGCTCCTGGGGAGATACAGGGAGCTTGGAGGTCTCAAGTCGGAATGGGCATCAGAAAAGCCACCACTCCCTTGTCTTAGCAGAAGTTTACTGTGGGATCTGAACCAAAGTTCCACGTTTCTGTGAGCACGTGGCCTTCCCTCTGATTCGTTTCTTGAACTGCTTCCACCGGTCAAACAAGAAATCCAAGAGGGAGAATCACCTGTGGCTGAAGATGCTGTGACTATTGCCCTCTGGTGGGGGAAAGTGCCGTCAAAAAAATTCCAGCCGACTTATGGCGACCCCATAGGGTTTTCCAGGCAAGAGACATCCAGAGGTGGTTTGCCATTGCCCCTCATGGATCACTGCCTTGTCGTGGCGAAGGGGCTTGCGTGGTTCGATGAAGCTGTGGGCTATGCCGTGGAGGGCCACCCCAGACGGACAGGCCACAGCAGAGAACTCAGACCAAGCGTGATCCCCTGGAGAAGGAAATGGCAACCCACTCCAGTATTTTTGCCAAGAAAACCCCATGGACAGTATCAAAAGGCTAAAAGATATGACGCCGGAAGATGAGCCCCTCAGGTCGGAAGGTGTCCAATATGCTACTGGGGAAGAGCAGAGGGCAAGTATAAGTAACTCCAGAAAGAGTGAAGCGGCTGGGCCAAAGCCGAAAGGACGTTCAGTTGTGGATGTGTCTGATAGTGAAAGGAAAGTCCGATGCTGCAAAGAACAATACTGCATAGGAACCTGGAATGTAAGATCTATGAATCAAGGTAAGCTTGACGTGGTCAAAAATGAGATGGCAAGACTGAACATCGATATCTTAGGAATCAGTGAACTAAAGTGGACAGGAATGGGCGAATTTAACTCAGAAGACCACCCTGGCGGGATCTGGTCCATGGGGTTGCGAAGAGTCGGACTCGACTGTGCAACTGAACAACAACAACAACTGCATAGCAACCCGGGACTTGGTGGTCTCCCATCAAAATACTAACCATGACCACCCCTGCTTACCTTCTGAGATCTGATGAGATCAATCCAGGTCAGATCCATCCAGGGGTTCCAAAAAGGAAAAACACAGCAAGGCTGTGCATCGTGTCCAGGTGTGACATCAGCAACCAGGAGATAGTTCCCCTTCCTCCAACAATGTCTATTGGTGTTATACCTATGGTGGATGTCATGCAGGGCCAAGTCTTTGTGCAAGTGACCCAAACAGTTTCTTGAGGCACCATAATGCAATGGGCCAACACTAGGGTTGCCAGCTCCAGGTTGGAAACTACCTGGAGATGTAGGGGTGGAGCCTGAGGAAAGCAACATTTGGGGAGGGGAGAGACTTCAGTAGGGTACAATGCCATAGAGTCCACCTTCCAAAATGGCCATTTTCTCCAGGTGAATTGATTGTCTCCTGGAGATCAGTTGTAATAGCGGGAGAATTTCAGCCACCACCTGGAGGGTGTATCAAACAAAGAAACACTGTGATAAAAATGACAATAACATTTAATAATTCCTATGAACATCAATTTGTATATCAATTAAAACTTTTACAATATTGCTAAGGAAATTCTAACATTTTCAAAACAAACTCCAACATCCTGAATGAGCACCCGGTTATACACTCATTTCACCAATCTTCCTCATGCTCCCTTCTAAGCTCTAGAGTCTTGTGAGCAAAAATTCTACTTTGTGAGCTACTGGCATTAAAGTTGTGAGCCAGCGATTGGGCTACTGCATAAATTAGTTTGCTCTTCTGGAGCCATCCTTCCTGAGCGGAGACAAAAATCTGTGAGCTAGCTCACACGAACTCAGCTTAGAGGGAACACTGAATTATGTTGGAATGTGTCAGCCTTTTGATACAGTTTAACTTCTATCTTCAAATAGTTACAGCTTAACTTCCTTTTTAATTTCCTCAAATCATCCTGGAACAAACATGGTTATTTAGAATGGAAGGAAACATGAAGCTGAATGGAATATAGTTTTGTTACAATTTTTAAATAGTTATTAATAATTTTTGCCTTTAACAATTTTAAACTTACTTCCAGTTTCATTTCAAGTGTTTGAATGAGGAGCAAGCCAGTCAATTAATTTCTAATAGTAGCAACCAGTCCTCCTAGGGTTGCCAACCTCCAGGTCTGTATAAACCAAAAAATAGATCACAGTTACAGGAAATGATATCAAACATAGTTTTTTGAGAGTTTCAGTTCCAACTTGAGAGGTGGAGAGCATTTGTCAGCTTATTTAAAAAGAAGGCTTCCAGCCGGATAGAAAAGAAGACTGAAATGTGACTCCTATAAACTACTAGAGAGCAATTGAGCCAGCAAGTGAGATAGAGAGCATTTTGCCAGCCAATTTGAAAAAAGAAGAAAAAAACAGCCCTAACCCTAACCCTGACAAAAAATCAGCTTCATGTTTCTTTCGATTCTAAAGAACAATGTTTGTTTCAGGATGATTTGAGGAAATTAAAAAAAAAAATTGAAGCTGCAATAATTTGAAGAAAGTAAAAAAAGAAGTTAAGCTGTAACTATTTGAAGATAGAAATTAAGCTGTATCAAGAGGCTGACACCTTCCAACATAATAGGACTACTCCTGGGGAAGATTGGTGAAATGAGGGTATAACCGGGTGCTCACTGAAGATGGAGTTTTCCTTGAAAATGTTAGGATTTCCTTAGCAATATTGTAAAAGTTTTAATTGATATACAAATTGATGTTCATAGGAATTATTAAATGTTATTGTCATTTTTATCACAGTGTTTATTTGTTTGACACAATTTCCTGTAACTGAGCTCCCTTTTTTGGTTTACTTTACCACCTGGAGGTCGGCAAACCCAGGCCAGCACCATTGGAACAGGCAGCAATGGGCGCTTGGTCCTCCTTCCCCCTCCTGTCAAGAACTGCCGGTCCACCATCAGTAGTCTTTGCACAAGGGAGTTCTACTCCAGTGAGATTTAAACAGCCCCTTTCACCCCTGTCCAGTTCAGCCATTCTCTTCTCTTCTGTCCCAGGATGGCTGTAATTGGAAGAGATGTGGATGTCTTCAGCCAGTGGCATCCCACCCCAAAGATCAAGCAGTGTGGTGCCCTCTGGAGGCAGGGGAACATTACACCAGGGGCCCGTGGGGTCCTGAAAGCACCAGCCCAGTCACTGTTTCCTTGCACAGGTTGTTCACTGGAAGCTCACCAATCCAAACACCTCAAAGTGTGGTTGGCTTCACCTAGGGCTCCTTGTAGCAGGAACTCCTTTGCATATTAGGCGACACACCCCTAATGTAGCCAATCCTCCAAGAGCTTACAGTTGCCCCTGTAAGAAGAGCTCTGTAAGGGCCAATATCTCTTTTGAACAACGATTATAAAATCTTTGCAAAAATTATTGCAGAAAGGGTGAAAAACTATTTACAAACGGTAATTTCTGAAGATCAAGCGGGCTTTTTACCCAAAAGGCAGATTAGAGACAATGTAAGAATAGTAATGGACGCAATTGAATATTATGAAAAGCACCCAGAAAAAGAAGTAGCTTTTCTGTTTGTTGATGCAGAAAAAGCTTTTGACAATCTTAATTGGAATTTTATGCACCAGATGATGGAAAAGATTGAAGCGGGACAACATTTTAGAAACTGTATTGAAGCTATCTATTCTGAACAAAGAGCTAAAATAAATGTGAATAAAGAACTGACAGATAACTTCAAAGTACAGAAAGGAACAAGGCAAGGTTGTCCGTTATCACCGTTATTATTTATCTGGGTATTGGAAATACTTTTACAAAAAATACAGTACGATCAAGAAATAAAGGGCTTGACACATAAAGGACACCAATACAAATATCGAGCATTTGCAGACGATGTAATGTTTATGGTGGAAAACCCAACAGAAAAATTGACATTGCTTTTTCAAAAAATAAAGGAGTTTGGAGAATTGGCCGGCTTTTACGTAAATAAGAATAAAACAAAACTTATATGTAAAAACATGATCAAACAAAAACAAGTGGAACTACAAGAACTGGTACAATGTGAAGTAGTTAAAAAAACAAAATACCTTGGAATTGAATTAACGGCAAAAAATATAGACCTATATAAGAATAATTATGAGAAATTATGGACTAAGCTGACTCAAGATTTTAAGAAATGGGATAAAATGAACTTATCACTGATGGGAAGAATATCAGTTATAAAAATGAATGTCCTACCACGTTTGATGTTCCTGTTCCAAACAATACCAATTCTGCATAAAACGGATTTGTTGGCCAAGTGGCAACAAGAGTTGTCAAAATTTGTTTGGGCAGGCAAGAAACCAAGGATCAAAATGAAAATACTTTGTGATGCCAAAGAAAGAGGAGGTCTACAAATGCCAAATCTTAGACTATATTATGAAGCGGTTTGTCTAACATGGATGGATCAATGGGTGAAGCTTGAAAATGACAGATTGTTGGGGTTGGAAGGGCATGATTGTAGATTTGGCTGGCATGCATATTTATGGTATGACAAGATAAAAATGGACAGTTTTTTTAAACTTCACTTGGTGAGAAAAGCTTTGTATATGGTATGGACAAGATATAAGAAGTACCAGAGTGACTTAAGACCATTGTGGATTGTACCAGTAGAAGTGTTGATATCTTACTCAAGACAGCGAGGTAGAGACTGGTTGCCATATAGAGATTTAATTAAAAAAGAGGGAACAGAGTGGGTAATGAAAAAGCAGAATGAAATTGAATATGAATATGAGTGGTTGAAATATATGCAGATTTATGATCTTTTTAGATCTGACAAAAAAAACTATGGTTTTAGAGAGGAAAAAAATGAAATTGAAAAGGTATGGGAGAGTGGAGGAGGAAAAAATATTTCTAAAATGTATAAGGTGTTGTTAAAATGGTATACTGAAGATGAAACTGTTAAAGAACAAATGTTAAAATGGGCTATTAATATGAATAAGGAAGTAGATATGGAAACTTGGGAATATTTGTGGAAAAACTCTATTAAGATCTCGACATGTACTAATGTTAAAGAAAATTGTTATAAGATGATGTATAGGTGGTACATGACACCTAAGAAGATTGCAAATATGAATCAAAATATGTCAAACAAATGCTGGAAATGTAAGAGGCATGAGGGCTCATTTTATCATATGTGGTGGACTTGTGAGAAAGCTGTAGACTTTTGGACAAAAGTCCACAATGAAATGCAAAAAATACTGAAATGTTCTTTTAAAAAAGCACCGGAAATTCTGCTTTTGGGACTCAAAATGGAAGAAGTCAATACGACTAAAAAAACTTTACTCTGGTACCTGATAGTGACAGCGAGAATGATTTATGCTCAGTTTTGGAAGACAGAAAAGGTACCAGAGGTTGAAGAATGGATACAAAAAGTTCTGTTCATGGCACAAATGGATAAGAGCTCTGTAAGCTCTTGGGGGATTGGCTACATTAGGGGGGGTGTCGCCTAATATGCAAAGCAGTTCCTGCTACAGAAAGAGCCCTGGCTTCACCCATCTCAGGATTACAATGCATCACAGAGGACAGGAGCCAAGCTACTGTCACCTGCCTCCTTGTCTGGGAATCTTCCCTTCTTTTGCCTCTGCTCCTGTAGCCTCTTCCAGTTTGGTGTAGTGGTTAAGTGTGCGGCCTCTAATCTGGGAGAACCGGGTTTGATTCCACACTCCTCCACTTGCACCTGCTAGATGACCTTGGGCAAGCCATAGTTCTGTCAGAGCTGTTCTCTCAAGGACAGTTCTGGAAAGAACTCTCTCAGCCCTGCCTTCCTCACAGGGTGTCTGTTGTGGGGAGGGGAAGGGAAAGGAGTTTGTAAGCC
>NW_015172113.1:114362-129087 GCF_001447785.1 Gekko japonicus | reverse complement strand
CCTCCCTTCAGTCACCTCCACAGCTTAGAAGGAGCATTGCTCAGGAGTCCCACAGCCAGGTTTCAGTGTGAGCGCCAGCTTGGTGTAGTGGTTAAGAGCGGCAGACTCTAATCTGGAGAACTGGGTTTGATTCCCCACAGCTGCTGGTGTGACTTTGGGTCAGCTCCACTGTTCTCTCTAAGCTGTGGAGTCTTGTGAGCAAAAATTCTACTTTGTGAGCTACTGGCATTAAAGTTCTGAGTGAGCCCTTTGGGTACTGCATAAATTAGTTTGCTCTGGAGCCATCCTTCCTGAGCTAGGACAAAAATGTTTGAGCCAGAGGCTAAAAAATTGTGAGCTAGCTCACACTAACTCAGCTTAGAGGGGACACTGGTCAGCTCTCTCAGAGCTCTCTCAGCCCCACCTTCCTCACAGGGTGTCTGTTGTGGGGAGAGGAAGGGAAGGTGATTGTAAGCCACTCTGAGATGAGGATTCTCCTCCTTCTCCTTCTCTTCCTCCCCCCCCCCCACCCCGGAGGAAAGGCCACAGTAGCAACTCATATCAATTTCTTTAAAGCCATCCCCCAAATCTCTTGAACAGGCCAAAAAAGAGACAGTGACTCACCAGGGACATATGGCAGAACATTGCTAGACTAATAAATAGGGACAGTGAGTGTTTACAGGACTGACAGAGAAGCCACAAAAGCCGCCCATTTCTGAAGGGACTGCACCCCCACATCTTCATCATTGTTGAACCTGCTCAGAGGTCCTCCTGCAACTTTCAGATCAACATATTTAGATGGGAGAACTTTTAGGGGAGGAAGAACCGGAGATCAGATAGAAAGAAGTGGGATACCGGTGATGAAGATGCCGGAGCTTTATTTGTAACACTAGTGGTAAGTTGAAAGCCTGGCTCCTTGATAATCGTGACCTTGCAAGATATTTGCTTTTATTATTGACCTTTATTAAGTATTAACATTGTTGCATCTGAGAAAGCTTAAGACAACCAAGCCAGTGGGAAAAGAAGAAAAGGGAATTTGCATAACAAATGCATCTCCTTGCTTCCCTTCATGTACCTCTAGCTCCCACCGCCTGTCATTCTGTCCATAGTATTTAGGGTTTTGGGGGGGGAGGAATGGTCGCTTTTTGTAAACACATTGCAGGTGTTACTGCAAAGAAGTGAGAATATTCACTCCAGGTCAAATTGCATACTCATTGATGCCAATCATCCCGACTTGGATATAAGTCAGGTCAGAGTTTCACGCCTCGCTGTGGCAGGGAATTGGTGTGGAAGAGCCTACAAAATGATTTATGTAAAAGAACGCATCCAACAGACCAGGATGCTACAGCAAACCGGGTAAGCCACAGTCCCAGCTGTGGGCAACAGCAATTCTCCCTCCCACTGGCTTCTGTTTGGTTCTGGGGATCTCAGCTGTATTGCAATAGTTCTTCAAAGGAGAAGGCGGAGTTTGTTGAGCCTTTCTCAGACATTAAGATTTTATACTTTAAAAGACAGCTTGCCTAGCAGCTTTCACTCCAGCCTACAGGGTCTTTCTCCCTTGAAGGAAGATTCAACCCCTAGAAGAAATTGGGGGGTGGGACCTTGTATGCTGGTGGCACACCAGTGTGCTGATGTCACTTCTGGTAAAAAAAAATGGAAGCAATTGTCATTAGATGCCCTAGAATTTACAAAAAGTCTATGGTTTTATCATAGAGCCTTTGTAAATTCTAAAGCATTCGCTACGTCACTTCTGGGTTTTACTGGAAGTGACATCAGCACACCAGTGCAATGGCAGCATGCAGTCCATTTTCACACACACGCACACCATCAGTGGCTATTAGCCACAAGGTATAGATAGGGACTCTCGGTCTGCGGCAAAAGATGCTCTGTATTCTTGGTGCTTGGGGGGGAGGCAACAGTGGGAGGGCTTCTAGTGTCCTGGCCCCACTGGTGGACCTCCTGATGGCACCTGGTATTTTTGGCCACTGTGTGACAGAGTGTTGGACTGGATGGGCCATTGGCCTGATCCAACATTGGCTTCTCATATGTTCTTAAGTTCTTACGTTCTCCTGCCAGTGCCTGAGGCGCCAGAGGGCAAAGCACCCGGATGTCAGGAGGTCTCCCACTAGAGCAGGAGGCTAGGCATCCCCCTATATTTTCATTGGGTATAGAGCTGCAGCAGGAAGGGGAGGTGGAAAAGTTTGCTGTTCTGCTAATGTTACAAAGGATCCACCCCTGTATATCTGAATGACCACCACTTCCTGTTTGAGCCCATGCACCAGCTGAGATCCTTTCAGCAAACAATTCTAGCTTTGTGCTCCCTCTGGAAGGTTCTCATGTCCCCAGTATGGTTCTGAGCTTTCTCTAATTCCTATATTTTGAAGAAAGGACTGCTTATGGATGCCTGTGCACAACACCATCACCACTCGCTTTATGTGGGGAAATGCATGACAGTCTAATTTCAGAAGACATTTGGTGACTGGTATTTTTGGAATTTCTAAATCTGTGTCAATGCTTTTTGTCATATTTGGTTATATGATATTTCTGTGGATTCTTTTATTAGTATGCTTCCCATGTTGTTGTTTTCAGCTGTGGATCAAGAAAAGACCTTTGGAAATAGCCACGGTGTACAAATAAGTCTTGTCAATCTCAGGAACATGCCCATTTTCAGCAAGATCCCACCACTGCATGGAATCAAGCTGAACCATTAATAAGATCTTTTGAAGTCATGAGAGTGTTGATGCCTGAGGGAAAGAAAGGAACACCAGTGAGTCAGAGAGGCTGAGGAATACCCGTGTAATGAGGCTGACCGTTGTCTTTGGGGAGTTCTGGTCAAATGAATGACTTTGTTGAAATAGATTCTCAAAGTTTTGGAATTGACAGGAAGCCCCAGAGGAAAACAGCTTGGGCATACAATGCGTCTTTAAAACAACACATTTCTAAATTTGAACAATAGGTCTATGTGACCAGGGTATTTTGCTGCTGGATACTTCAAAACACAGTCACATTCAGTTTCCATGAAACTGGCTCTTGCCAACTCCTTTACCTGCCTGACTTCCAGGTTGAAGTGTAGTGGGTTAAACGCATGAAGAAACCTCTGAGACTGATGTAGTGATCAGCATGGTTTACTGGTACACAACAAAGACAAACGGCCGGCTGGCCAACTATATACACACCTGGGAGCACACCCCTAGGTTCCGTTGGTGGGTTCAAATCTCCCGCCATGGTCCCATTGGTTCCCCCAGTGGAGAGACTAGGAGCCTAGTTCCCATTGTTCTCCCAGAGTCAAGCTCTGGGGTATTCGCTGGGCCCTGGTGGTGGTCAGCGGACACAACACAGGTGTTCTAATTTGGACTGCCAAAAAACACCATGGGCATTCTCGCCAGGCCAACTGGGACCTGTAGTTCGATTCCCTATGCTCTGTGGCTTGGCCCAGTGCAGGTAGTCAGCCGTGTTGGTCTGCAACAGTAGAACAAATTTAGAGTCCGGTGGCCCCTTTAAGACCAACAAAGGTCTGCAGATCCGTTCGGCTGCTAGGGAGGTGTTTTTATTTTTAAATGCCTATGTGCACATGGAGGTTTTGGAGGTTTTTTCAGTGTGCTCCGTGGCTGAGGCGCTGCAATAATGTGGGTGCTTTACCACGGGATGTCTCCATGGGTATCCTCCAGCAGGGTGTGCCATGTGGCTGATATGCCCGGCAACACTTTAAACCGGTTCAATTAGAGGCAGCACCATATCGTGCCAAGCCACCAGTGTGACCGCGGCCTAAAAGTAAACCAATTTCAAACCCTGCTTTCAAATCTGGTGTGACCATACCCTAACAAACCATATCCGGAGTTGGCCTGCATTGAGATGATGACATTGACCCTAGATGGTTTAAAACAAACCATGGTTTGTGTGATAGGGCTGCCAACCTCCAGGTGGAGCCTGGAGATTTCCTGGAATTACAACTCATCTCCAGACTGCAGAGGTCAGTTCCCGTGGAGAAAACAGCAGATCCAGAGGGTGGACTCTGTGGCACCACATCCTTGCTGAGCTTCCATCCTTCTCCAGTCTTCACCCTTCCCAGGCAACACCCCCAAACCTCCAGCAACTTCCTAACAACCCAACATCTGAACCAAGCTAATATGTATTTTGAATTATCCATCATCTGCCCGTGATGGCCCTGCGTCGTACAATCCAAATGAGGCAGTACATTGCAAGCATGTGCCAACAACAGTGTTCAGGCCAGCCACCATGGTGAATCCCGCCAACTGGACCAGCACAGTTGAAATCCTACTAATTTTAAATTGCAAAACAAACCATCAATGCTACTGGGCAGGGTGCTCAACTCAAGGGGGGGGGAGTTCATCAATGGCTAGTAGCCATGGGGACTAAAGGGAACCTCCATGATCAAAGGCAGCAGTACTAGTGATCAATGCTCCCTCTAAGCTGTGGAGTCTTGTGAGCAAAAAATCTATGAGCTACTGGCATTAAAGTGGGGAGCGAGCGATTTGGCTCCTGCATCAATTAGTTTGCTCTGGAGCCATCCTTCCTGAGCTAAGACAAAAATGGGTGAGCTGGAAGATAAAAAAAACCTGTGAGCTAGCTCACACGAACTCAGCTTAGAGGGAACACTGCCAGTGATCAATGTTCCCTCTAAGCTGTGGAGTCTTGTGAGCAAAAATTCTAGTTTGTGAGCTACTGGCATTAAAGTTGTGAGCGAGCGATTTGGCTACTGCACGAATTAGTTTGCTCTCGAGCCATCCTTCCTGAGTGAAGACAAAAATGTGTGAGCTAGAGGCTAAAAAACTGTGAGCTAGCTCACACTAACTCAGCTTAGAGGGAACACTGCCAGTGCAGTGATAGGAGACAATGTCATGGGAAAGCCTGGGCCTCTATGCCCAGTTTGATGGCCCTCCAGGGGCACTATTTGAAGGAAGATGCTCGACTCAAAAGACCTCTTTGTGATCCAGGAGGGCTCTTGTTATGTTCTGTTATCCTGTTCTAGAGATATTATAGGATCTAGGATAGAATATTGGGAGTGCAACCATACAGAGAGGACCCTATAAGGATCAATCAGGGCATTGGCCAAGCTACTCCTCACTGGCTCATGCACACTGGCCATAAACTGGAAGCGTTTTTATCTAGACCAGAAGAAAAGAAAAATCCTAATGTGAGACAGCTATTATATTCCTTCTGCAAAATGGACAGGAAAACCCAAATCCCCCTCCCTTCTTTGTCTAAGGCGAGAGAGATGTTTATAATAGTTCCACCTGGAATACACAAAGCTGCATTACTGAACATTACTAATTTTCCAAACAGATTTCTTCTCACGAGAAGGTACAGGCAAAAAAGAACATTTAATGAACCGACAAGGGATTTCTCAGCAAGAGCCAAAAATGCTGGAGACTCTGGCCCATCTTCTCTCTCTCTCCCTCCCTCCCTGTCTTTCCCCCCCAGAAATCTTTGACGTCAAGATGGTCAAAAATATAACAAGTACATAAATTTAGGGAAGAAATAATGGCTCTATCGATATGTCCAGAGTAATATCCTGAACTGCAAGCATGATTGACGATTAGACCAGCTGAGGTTATCGCCTGATGCTTCTCAATGGATTGATTCTAGGATAATTAATTCAGCTGAAATGCCTTTCTCCAAGAACCACCTTTTCAGCACAATTTCAAGCTCTGTTTCAAACTCAGGGAAGCCTGCCTAGGATCCCTAGAGCGTTCTGAGTTTTGACACATAAAAGCTGCAGCTTGGGTTGAAGTGAGTCATGCCGCAACCCGTTGCTGGCCCCGCCATGGAAACAAGCCAGGCAATTTCCTGGGTTCCAGAATTCTACAGACACCTGTCTTCTCTATGTTCAAGGTTTGAAGACAAAGCTACCGCCAGCACTTTTGGAAGGCGCACAGACAGGCAGCTGAACAGCTTGCCAACTGGATATCTCCTGCATTTCAGGACCCGGGACTGAAAGCTTTCTGACCTCAACCACCTTCCTGGGCACAGAGACACTACATGGCTCTGGAGTTCTGTGACTGGAACTGCAGGCATCTTATGTGGCCCCAAAATGCAACTATGAGAATGGGCCCAGAATGGATTTAGGGCTGTAGGGATGTAGGGATCGCTGCTTCTTTCCCCACTTGTCACTTCCCCCTCTGCTTTCAGCCCATCAGTAGTCTCTATGGCCACTCTCCTTTCCTTTCTTCCTTCCTTGCCTCCTTCCCTTTCACCTCCCTTCCTCTGTGAGTTCCCCGCCTCCTCCTCATCTGCTGCTTTCCCTCTCATCTCTTCTTCCCTCAGAGACACAGAAGGTCCCTGGTTCAATCCCTGGCAATGTGTAATGTGAAGGACCTCTGCTTGAGACTCTGGAGAGCTGCTCACAGTCTGAGTAGACAATACTGATCTTGATGGACCAAGGGTTGGATTCAATATAAGGCAGCTTCATGTGTTCATGTCTTCAAAGCCTGGCAACCAGTGGGAGTCTGAGAGAGCGTGGACATGAGGAGGTACCATCAACATGTTGTGACATAACTTCCAAGGGAAACCTGGAAGTGACATCACACCTCTCTTGGAATTGCTGGTGTTTTGTTTTTTTCCTGCTACTGTGGGAGGAGAGGATTGCCAGCAGGAGGTCTCCTACCATAGCTGGCAGCCTGGCAACCTTATTCCCTCTGCCTCTTTGGCCCCCTTCACCCTCCCTGCTTTCCTTGCTTCCTTCCCTCCCTCCTCCATCCCTCCATTTATTTCCTCCTTTTCTACCCTGATTCTCCTTCTTGACCTTCATGCCTGCTGCCCTGGTGATCTTATAAGATCTTGGCAGCCATTTTGGATAAGCTACGCAACCTATGCAATCCAAAATGTTGCCAAGATTTCATGAAGTAATCTCACAAGATCATTCATTTCCAGTAAAACAAAGAAAGGATGTGGGCTGTGCATTACCACAGAGTGGAAGTGAACTTGGCACAAAAGGCCTATCTAAATTATTATATGTTACCACTAAAGGAGAATTCTTATGTATTATTGGCAGATTTCATACAGAAGTGGTGGGCTTGTTCAAGGATAAAGAGTTAAGTTACTGGACAGCGATAATTAAGGTAATTAAAGATATCACAGGATATGAGTTGTCTAATGATCTTGAAACATGCCCTACAAATAACCTAAAAGAAAGCTATAATATTGAATTTATCATAAATGAAGTGCAGGCAGCATCAGTATTGTGGCTTAACTGGAAAGATAAGAAAATTCCTACTATCGATGATTGTCTGGAAAGTATGTAGAAAGTATAAAAATGGTGAAATTATCTAATTATATCAGAGCGAGAGAAAGAAACGAGAAATAGAACACTGAATTACGTTTGGTTCATTTTTTAATACACTGACAATATTCAGGCTTCTTCTGTGTTTTCCCAGCTGTAGATCATCTTTGTATATCTTTATATCTCTTATTTGGACGTAATAAAATTGGGATCAGCGCTTGGTCATTTAAAGTGCTACTGTCACAGTGTTCAATTTATGACAGGGCTCAGTAGGTTTACATTTCTGTAAGAGCCAATTGAAATCACAGCTAATTTAAGCCTGAAAATGACTTCAAATTATGTTTTTGGAAAAAAGAAAATCATCCTTATATACCCCACCATTCCTCTGAGAAGTCAGATAGGTGTGTAAACATTTTCCCTCTCATACCAGCCCTGTGAGGTAGTTTAGGCTGAGAGCATGTGAGCACATGGTGAAGCAACAGTATGAGTGCCTCAAAGGAAAAAGAACATCCAGACCTCATCCATGTTTAAAAATCACCCATCCAGAATCCATCTTATTTTATTTATTTTATTTATTCCATTTATACCCCGCCCTCCCCACTGAAGCAGGTTCAGGGTGGTTTATGTAAAAGGTCTCACATAAAACCAGCTTTGATTCCTCAATCGCTTCCATTCACACCGAAGAATGAAAGCCCAGTTCTGCCAACCATTTGGGTTGAGGGGTAGCTTCTGACAAAGAAGGGCCATGTGCCTGCGCAGAAGACTGGGGACATGAAATCTACCTCTGTGCAACCCATTTGCCCTATCTGAGCCTGGTCGTGTGAATTGATTCCCATATGCCTGCAGGAGAAAGTATGTCTGAAAGGGCCCTCATATATATCCACAAGCTGAACTTTCACATCATCCGACATCACCTTAAGCACTGTGTTTTTCAGTCCTGTCAATTCACCCATTCAACTGAAGAATGGAATGATGGGAAATAATGGACCTTCGTCTGTGAACCTGGCCTAAGGCTGAATGTAATCCTGGCGAGCCCGGGAAGATCCTGATGCCTATGCTGATATCTCCCTCTAGTGGCAATCATTCCTCATCCACTCACAGCTTCATGGTATTACATTATACAGATTAACTGAATATCATTTCGCCCACCACACTTTTTGGGAGGCAATGCCCAGGTTTTGTCTCTGGAAATTAACGTGCTACAATCCAGCTAAAACTAGACACAGAGGACTGACGGAGGAAATGCAATCCGAGAACGAGTCTTCGAAATCGGAGGGGTCAACTCACTGTAATTTTTGCCCTTGTTCCACCCACCTCTGGAAACTGCACAAAATTTCCAACATGGCCTCTAAAAGTTCATAGCAATTCTGCATTTCCCCCCTTTTATTTGCCAAGTATGTTTGAAAGAGTAGGGAGTTTGTGGAGCCAGTGTGGTGTAGTGATTGGAGTCGTGGATTAGGATTTGGGAGGCCTTTATTCAAGACCCCTCTTTGTCAAGTCCCCTCTTTGACTGTTTGGCCTTGGGCCAGTCATGCTCTCTCACCTTAACCTATATAACAGGGTTGTTGTGAGGATTATGGGGATGCCAGCCTCCAGGTGGGACCTGGGGATCCCTCAGAATTACAACTGATCTCCAGACTACAGAGATCAGTTCCCCTGGATAAAATGGCTGCTTTGGAAGGTGGACTCTGTGGCATTATGTCTCTGCTGTGGTCCCTCTGCCCTCTCCAGGCTTCACCACTAGGGTTGCCAAGTGTATCCTCGCTGGGAGTGGGGGGGCTCCCGGCTGGCGTCTTGTGCGTGCGCGCGCACCGCACACACATCACCCGGAAGTGACGGGAGGACGCCAGGCACGCTGGGGGCGGGGCCACGACCATACAAAAGAAAACCATAGAGTTTTCCCTTGTATGGCCGTGGCCCCGCCCCCAGCGTGCCCGGCATGCCCACGTCACTTCCTGGTGACGTGCACGCCGGGGTGGGGTTCCCCCCGGGGCCCGATTCCGCGGCGGCAGATATTGGGCCTCCAAAGCGGGGGTTTACCGCCCCCCGCCCCCACTTGGCAGCCCTATTCACCACCAAATCTTCAAGAATCTCCCAGTCCAGCGTTGGCAACTCTATTCACAGCACAAAAGAACTGTGACTTGTTCATGACTTCTGAATAAAGCCATTTTCTAAAGATAAACTTGAAGTAGGGTTGCCAAACTCCAGGTGGGGCCTAGGAATCTCCTGAAATTACAACTACTTTCCAGACAACAGAGATCTGTTCCCCTGGAGAAGATGAGGTCCCTTCCCTCACCAAACCCCACTCTTCCCAGGCAGCCAATGCTCCCTCTAAGCCGTGGAGTCTCGTGAGCAAAAATTCTACTTTGTGAGCTACTGGCATTAAAGCTGTGAGCAAAGGATTTGGCTGCTGCATAAATTAGTTTGCTCTGGAGCCATCCTTCCTGAGCTGAGACAAAAATGTGTGAGCCGGAGGCTAAAAACCTGTGAGCTAGCTCACACTAACTCAGCTTAGAGGGAACACTGCCAGGCACAACCCCAAATCTACAAGAATTTCCCAACCTGGAGCTGGAAACCCTACTTGGTATCTCCTCATGAAGTCTGGGAACTTTTGATAAGACTAGCAACATTTCTCTCTTGGGATAAAGGGAAATTCAAAGTGTATCTGGAAATTCTTCCTCAGGTAAAACATCCGATGACTCTCAGGGCAAGCAAAAACCACCTTAAATAAGATGAGGGTGAATTTCTCATGGAGTCACACATCTCTACCTAATACCAGTCTTGGCAACGTCCCTTTAATTTCCCACCTCCCAAGAATTATGCACTCCTAGTACTTCCCAATGGAAAAGCAATTGTCTTTTGGATTTGTTTGAGAGGAACCAACGCTCTATTTCCCTCATGCAGGCCACACGGCAATGCATTGGTGGGAGAAAGAAGGATTTATTAGAAATCTTTCGCATGACCTCAGTGGAGTTCAAGCCTGGAAGTATTAAAACATTTATGAAAAGCGGTTATGGAACAGGAACAGTATCCTCTCTTAAACATTAATGCCTAGGTAATATTAAAAGTAATCTGTTTAAAAATGGGGAAGGAGCCTGCCTAGATTAAGGCCTAAATACCTGCCAAGGCCTATTGGTCTTTTATAAACCTGTCACAAAGACAGAAAGACCAGCCATCGTTCAGGCATTGAGGGAAAGCAACAAAAATAAAACCTGTCAAAATAATGTGCAACAATGATGGGAGGGGCAAGTTTTATAACAGAGAGGAAGGAGAGATGAATGACAGAGAAACTCCACACACTGCCTTCACCATAGGATTTCCCCGTCTTCCATTTTGCTGTGATTTAAGAGCATTCTCTGCATCATTCATGCAAATTAGAATTTTTCACTTCACCCATACACATCAATTGGGAAAAGTGAGGTGAAATACCTAAATCTTTAAACCATCCAGTGTGGTAGGTTTATTGGAAGGGAGGAGAATGAAATGAGTTACAGGACAATGAATCTATATTTAGTGATATAAATGCAGCCCTCGCCTATGGAGCTGATCTCACAATACAACCATTCACTTAATAATATTTTAGAAAGTGTCTTCTCTGATATGGTTGCCCTCTAAAGCCATTTAGATTATCTCTAAGGACTCAGGAGACCAAATCTCCTACCCCACACTGGTTCTGCCTGTGGCTGCTCAGCTAGGTACCCAGGGGGAAATGCCAGGGAAAAGGGGTGGGGCTATTGGTGTGTGGTCAGTGCCATGACATAACATCTGGCAACATTCTAGCATCCGCCCAAAACTCTATGGTTGGGGCAAATACTGCAGTGTTGTTGCAGCATGATGATGTCACTTCTGGTTTGCACTGGAAGTGATGCCATGATGTCATCACGGTGCTGAAAAAGTAAGTCCCCATGCCCCAATCTTTCACTAGTTGCAACCAATGCTCCCTCTAAGCTGTGGAGTCCTGTGAGCAAAAATTCTACTTTGTGAGCTATTGGCATTAAAGTTGTGAGCAAGCGATTTGGCTACTGCATAAATTAGTTTGCTCTGGAGCCATCCTTCCTGAGCTAAGACAAAAATGTGTGAGCCGGAGGCTAAAAAACTGTGAGCTAGCTTGCACTAACTCAGCTTAGAGGGAACACTGGTTGCAACCATACCAAGGACCTTTTTCCATATCCATTGATAGAAGAAGTAACGGCATCTGCATTAGGGCCTTTTTGGTGATCGCCCCAAGGTTTTGAACAATCTTCTTTAGGAGGGTCAGTTATATGCATAGCTCTTTATCTTTAGTAAATGGCACAAAGTCCTCATATTTGAGGAGGATTCTGGATAGCGAAGTTCAGGGTTCCTTGAGGAGCTGCTGATGTGTCTAAGGGTGCTTAGTGACTGGGGGTGTTTTGATGTAGCTTAGGGGTTTTTTTGTGTGGTTTCTAGTATTCACTTACTGGTTTCACCTTTCTTGTTATTAGCTTTTAAGAGATGCTCTGTCAGCCACAATGAGCTTCTGGGGAGGCAGGATAGAAACCGCAAACGGCACTGAAAGCTTCACTGTGCAGCGGTACAGAAATGTAGTCACTGTGTTTTAAACAAAGAAATTAAATAAAAGCAGAGAGGTTTCTTCCCTCTCCCACTGAAGAGTACTGCTTTGAGGAGATTAAACGGCTATCTTGCAGTATATTGTACAACAGAAGCTTTAAACTACCCGACTCCCATGTAAAAACCAGATCTTTATGGCCATCTGAATCTGCCTTCTCTCATGCATGACAGGGTGCCAGGATGGTGGCAGTTGGAACGTTCCATTTCAAATTCAAATCTCTCCCGGAAGTTCTGCCTGTCTCAGCTGCACATGAACGAGGAAACCTTCCAGTTGCGGTTCCGGCATCAAGGCAAGTGTGAGAGGCTCCAAAACTCAGCAGCTGTTGCTCCTAGCACAGTGAGTAATTGTTGCTTGTGTGAATTCATCCCCTGGCAGAGAAAATATGCTGCTTCTTGCCAGTCTGAGAGAATTAGTGTCAACTCTGAAAACACCACGCAGGTTTTCACTCACTGTTAGGTTCAAGGTGGGGACCCATGGGGAAGACTTTGGAATCTCCCCCTCCTTCCAGGATCCTATGAAGTATCAGGGATTTAAGGGGACTAAATTCACCTTTCGCCTTCCACTTACCTGACTCTCTACCACTCCCATGTCTCTTGGGACATATTCAGTTCTCATTCATTTTGGGGTCTGTGTCACTGTTCCCTCTAAGCTGAGTCAGTGTGAGCTAGCTCACCGTTTTTTAGCCTCCGGCTCATACATGTTTGTCTTAGCTCAGGAAGGATGGCTCCAGAGCAAACTGATTTATGCAGTAGCCAAATCACTCGCTCACAACTTTGATGCCAGTAGCTCAGCAAGCAGAATTTTTGCTCACCAGACTCCACAGCTTAAGGGAACATTGGTCTCTGTGTGTTATGTATAATTTTCTTTCAATTCAGGTAACTTTTTTTCTGCATGCCTGGGGAGTCCTCTGAGTATACAGAGATATTCCACAGTCTGTTCATAGGTAGTGCCATCACACCACTTTTTGATTTCTTAATGAGGTCTAGCCACTTGGTGATACCACCAAGTCAAATGCAGTCCAATAAGAATGTGATCTCAGTGCTGGTCCCACCGCATGGTGCCTTGAGCAAGGAGCAACTTCAGGGGCTTAATATAGGATTTCCACTACTTTTTAGCTGATTGCAAACCTAAGGACACTTTCCTGGGAGTAAGTCCCATTGAATAAAATGGGATCTACTTCCAGGCAAATCTGCTTAGGTTTGTTCCCTGTATGACTTTGCATGCATGATTCATCCCTATCAAGTCAGGCAATCCTTTTCCAGCGCAGTGTAGTGGTTAGAGTGTCATATCAGGATCTGGAAGACCCAGGTCTGAATCCTGACTCCGCCGTGGAAGGCAAGCTTGCTGGGTGACCTTGGATCAGTCACTCGCAGTTTCATTTTGAGGATACAATGGACAAGAGAATGATATAAACTGCTTTAAATCGCCACTGGGGGAATGTAAAGTATAAAATGAATTAATATATCTGTAAAGCAGTGTTTATATATGATGTATATGCAGGGCTATTTGGGGGCAGGAACGCACAGGAACAGAGCTCCGGCTGGCTCCCGAGTTGGCCACGCCCAGCAGGAACTCATTAGCATGATAGGCCACACCCAACAGCAGAAACTCATTAGGATTGGCTACATTAGGGGTGTGTGGCCTAACATGCAAAGGCGTTCCTGCTACAAAAAAAGCCCTGGGTTTTGACAACAAACAGGGTAAACAGAATAAGAAGCAAAAGGTGGGTGTGGCTGGATGACTACACTTCTAGTAACATGGGGGTGCGGCCTAGTATGCTAATGAGCTGTGTTGTCACGGGTGTGGTCTAATATGCTAATGAGTTTCTGCTGTTGGGTGTGGTCTATTATGCTAATGTGTTCCTACTGGACTTTTTCTACAAAAAGAGCCCTGTGTATATGCAAAACAACAAATTAAGAAACCTTTTTACTTACTAATCTCGTGGTTTTAATTATTATTATGATACTGATGATATCACAGCCACTCCCATGCATATTGCTGAATGGTCACTCAAACTGTAAGTTGGCGGAGAGGGCAGAATGTCAACACAATAACACAGTGCAGCTTACATTGGTCCATTTGCCCAGTCCTGAAGTCCTGACACTGTTGAGTATTTATTTTATTCATTTGTATTTCGCCTTTCTCCACAATGGGGACCCAAGGGGGCTTACGTTGTTCTCCTCTCCTCTATTTTATCTTCACAACAACCCTGTGAGGTAGGTTAGGCTGAGACAGAGTGATTGGCCCAAAGTCCTCCAGTGCGCTTCCATGTCACGAGTGGGGATTTGAAAGATATTTCTTTGTCTCTAACACAAAGTGTTTTACGGTTCTCCCCTGACTGAAGAAATATTAGTTGATTCCTTGTTTGGGTTTTAATAGATGGATTGCTTCATCAGTTTGCTGTGCATGAACTAACATATGAATGTCTAACGGATCATTTCGAAGTCGAACAAAGCATAACCGGAGCTTGGGTTACAAGCATGCGGCTGGCAACCAGCAGGAGACTCACTGCTGTGGGGGAGGCGGGAGCTCACCAGAGATGTAATATCACTGGCAACACACTGATGTCGCTTCCAGCACAACCAGAAATGATGTCAGTGTGTTGCCAGGGACAATCTAGCATCTGGCAAAAACTCAGTGGTTGAACTCTTATTGTTATCTCTATGGTAGAATTTTAGCTGAATGCTAGAGCGTCCCCAGGGAACACTTTGACATCACTTCCAGGCATGCTGGAAGTGACATCAGTGAGTCGGGCCGCCTGACATCAGTGAGTCAGGCATCTCTTTTTCTCCCGCTGCCCAGCTAAGTGGTAGCAGGGAAGGCCCAATTGGGAGCAGCAGAAGCCCTGCCCCGAGGGGGAACTTGGCCACCCGAGAGGATGACGCACGCATGAATTGCAGCAGGCCTCATCTTAG
>NW_015172113.1:87669-114318 GCF_001447785.1 Gekko japonicus | reverse complement strand
TTGTAGCAGTTTTGTTTTTGTGAAAACCATTGCTTTTCTGAAAAGTGATCTACCCAATTAATTGAGGGGGCAGGAACCTTTTAAGACATTAGTTGATTAATATAACCAATTAGTAAGCTAAAACATATTCATCATGTTGGGCATACCCAGGGAAGGAATTCAGGGTGGGTCAAGCCTACCTAGTTATTTTGAAGAGTGGGGCCAGCATACTCAGTTATTATCTTGTTTAACATTGTACTTATATTAGGTTTACAGTAAACAATAAAAATATTTCCTAAAAACACAATGACAGGGTTTTTCTTTTAATCAGTAGACAGACAGATGAGACATTTTGTGCCAGCTTTCCACATTACAACAAGCTTTTAAAATACATAGGCTGTGGCCAGAAGGTGGGTTCTACATGTAATCAAATATTTACTCAAATGCAAGGTTTTTTCCCAGAGGTGTGCCATCAAAAAAAGGAGGGTGTTGCCTTATATTTCTATACATATTACAATTATGTCTAAATTTTTGTGTGTGAATAACATTTTAAAAGGGGTTGTCTTACGTTCAGGGTCATCTTCTTTTTGAATATGGTATATCCTGGGAGAAGATGGATCATGTCACAAATAAAAGAGATGCATCTCCTTTATTTTGCATACACAATTATTTTAGTCTGTTGTTTTTATTCTGTAGACAACATCATGCCTTAAGGTCCTCCTATTCCCATTTTACAGACAAGAAAAGTGAGGTTCAAAATAATACACATGATCAGGGCTCTTTTTGTAGAAAAAGCCCAGCAGGAACTCATTAGCATAATAGGCCACACCCAACAGCAGGAACTCATTAGCTTATTAGGCCACACCCCTGCCAGCACAGCTCATTAGCACATTAGGACGCACCCCCATGTTACCAGAAGTGTGGTTATCCAGCCACACCTACCTTTTGCTTGTTATTCTGTTTACCTTGTTTGTTGTCAAAACCCAGGGCCTTTTTTTGTAGCACGAACTCCTTTGCATGTTAGGCCACACACCCCTAATGTAGCCAATCCTATGAGTTTCTGCTGTAGGGTGTGGCCTATTATGCTAATGAGTTCCTGCTGGGCGTGGCCAACTTGGGAGCCAGCCGGAACTCCGTTCCTGTGCGTTTCTGCCCAAAAATAGCCCTGCACATGATACTGCCTACACTGAGTCATTCTACTGATGTATCGAGGTCAGCATTGTGTGTTCTGACTGGTAGCAACTCATGGGGCTTTTTAATTAGAGACACCAGTAGGATTGCCAACATTCAGGCGGCACCTGGGGATCTCCCGCTAGTATAATTCATAGATACATAGAATCATAGTGTTGGAAGGGACCTCCGGGGTCATCTAGTCCCTGCAGGAACAATGCAGGAAATTCATAAATAACTCCCCCTCACACACACACACAGTGACCCCTGTTTCATGCCCAGAAGATGACAAGAAAAAACCTTCAGGATCCCCGGGCAAACTGGCTTGGAGAAAAATTGCTTCCGAACCCCAGAGTGGCAATCAGCATTTCCCTGGGCATGTAAGAAAGGGGCCTGGGGAAATTGATCTCCAGACGAGCAAGAACAGTTCCGTTGAAGCAAAACGGCTTCTTTGGAGAATGGATTCTATGGCATTATATCCTGCTGAGGTCCCTCCCCACACTCTGCCCTCCCTAGGCTCTACCCCCAAATTCTCCAGGCATTTCCCAACCCAGAGCTGGCAACTCTAGACACCAGGAAATAGGGTTGCCAACTTCCAGATGGGGCCTAGAGATTTCCTGGAATTACAACTGATCTGCAAACAGCAGAGACCAGGTGCCCTGGAGGAAATGGCTGCTCTGGAGCGTGGACTCTATGGCAGTGTACCTCACTGAGGTCCCACTTCTCCCAACACCCCACCCTCCCCAAGACTCTATCCCCAAATCTCCAGGAATTTCTCAACCCAGGGTTGGCAACCCTACCAGGAACGGAAACTGAGACGTTCTACTTCCACTGCATGTACTCTTTTTCTGACACACAGCCTCTCCCCTAAAATATGTGTTAAAGATATGAAATTTCAGGTCCAGCTTTAGTCACTGACCCACACTGCTAATATTTCATCCACAGTCAGAGAAAGAGTGCTAGTTACAAACACCATGCCTGTGGAGATAAATCCTTCTCCCCTACCAAGAGCTTTGATTTTTATCTGCATAAGCTTCCCTTATTTTCCCCTCAGCTAATTTAATAATATGTAACATATCTAATTATCCGAGCTTTAGCCTGCTGGTCTGTTTTTTTATATTTACAGAGTTACAGGCAGAAGCAAAAGTGCAACTTTCTTTCCCCCAGGCAAATTTAGACATGCCAACAAATTTTAAAATATTGCCACTTATTTTCATCTTGTTTACAGGAGAGGGAGAAAAAAAACAATCACATTATAAAATCCTTTCCCGTAATCTCATCTTGAATTAGAAGAGCAGAGCTTTCTTGGACTAAGGAATGAAGATGTATGACACTTTCTTGTGTAACGGCTCATTTTTTTGTTTTATGGTTTTGTTTTTTTGGAGAAGGGGGGGTGGACTGAAACGGACTTCAGGATTTAAAACGGTTCGATACAAGGGCTTTCCCAGCTGTGGTGGTGGTGGTGGAAAAGTACCATCAAATCACAACGGACTTATGGCAAACCTGTAGGCTTTTCAAGGCAAGAGTCATTCAGAGTTTGTCATTGCCTGCCTCTATATACCAACTGTAGACTTCTTTGGTGGTCTCCCATCCAAACACTAATCAGTGCCAAGCTTGTTTAGCTTCCAAGATCATAAGAGATCAGGTTATCTTGAGTCATCCGGGTCCCAGCTATAGCATGGAACATTTTTCTTGGAGCAATGTTGAAAGAGGTGTATCTTGAAAGAGGTGCCTCACTTGGAAAGCACATCCATCATACGCAAGAGCTTCCAGGTTCACTTCTTGGTACCTCTAGCTAAAAGTCCTCAGGTAGCAAGTGCAGTAAAAGGCCTTTTCTTTGCATGACTGCCACACCCAGTTGGGACGGACTGGCCATCTGACTTGTCAGGAAAGTTCTTGATGGGCACAAGCCAGGGAGTCACCTAGCTCAGTCTCTTCAACAAAAACAACAATCCATGTCAGCTAACCTGTTGCCCACTCCTGCGCAGCAATAAGTGAGTTGGTGGCCATTGCTGGCATTGCTGACTAGGTCAGAGTTGAGTGACCTTGCAGTGCTGGAACGCAGCATCACAGCAGCTGCTGAGCTTGGCTTGTTCCCAGGCCATTTAAACTTTCCAGTCCGCTCCTGCTGCCAGTCGGAGTAGACATTAGTATGACTATTCGAGGTGGCCCAGTGGTCTGACTCAATATAAGGCAGCTTCATATGTTTCACATGACTTAAAATGAGGACTAGACTGAGAAGGATTGTGTTTACATTTTTAACGTTCCTCGCATCATTATTTTTTTTTAAAGTCCACCTATGTTTAAACGGCCATCGACGAGATCACTCCCCAGCGTCCTCTGTGCCCTCGCTCTAAGCTGCCCCCCTGATATACCCAGGGGCTGTGGCTTATGAAACAGGAGCTTAGACGGTTAGAGAGACGGTGGCGTCGAATTCGCGACGAGGCTACAAGAGCATCTTATAGGACATTTATGAGATCCTATGAGATGGCAGTCAAGGCTGCGAAGAGAGATTTCTACGCAGCCAGGGTTGCGTCCGCTAGCTCACGCCCGGCCCAATTATTTAGAACGATTCGGTCATTGACAACTCTGCCACAGGGCAGACAAAATAGTAGGGAATTGGATATTGGCTGTGAGGCCTTTGCGAGCTATTTTGCGGATAAAGTCTTGACGCTCCGCCGCGACCTCCCCGCCACAGTTGATAAAGTGAGTGAACTTGAGGCCCCTTGCACGGCTTCGCCGGGTTTAGAGGTCTTTGAGCGGCTCAGCCTGGAGGAAGTTGATAGATTGCTTGTATCTGTGCGTCCAACCACTTGCAGCCTTGATCCGTGCCCCTCTTGGCTCATCAAAGCAGGCCACGAGGGGTTTCGAGGTGCCTTGAGGGAGATTGTCAACAAGTCCCTCTTGGAGGGGCGGTTCCCCGAGGCACTCAAGGAAGCGATGGTCCGCCCTCTCCTGAAAAAGCCAACTCTGGACCTGGCTGAATTGTCCAGCTATCGGCCGGTGTCCAATTTGTCCTATTCGGGCAAACTGGTCGAGAGGGCGGTGGCAACTCAGCTACAGGGGTTTCTAGATGACGCTTCCATCCTTGATCCATTCCAGTCTGGCTTCTGCCCGGGGTATGGGACGGAGAGAACGCTGGTTGCCCTTACTGATGACCTCTGTGGACATCTGGATCTAGGCGGTGTGGTGGCGCTGTTGTTGTTAGATCTGTCGGCCGCATTTGATACGGTCAACCACTAGCTGCTGATCCACTGCCTTGTCGATGTGGGGATTCAGGGGCTCACCCTTCAATGTCTTGCCTCTTTTCTCCAAGGTCAGAAACAGAGGGTTGGGCTAGGGGAGCAGCAGTCCCGGAGGCACCTGCTGGAATGTGGAGTGCCTCATGGGGCAGTACTCTCCCCAATGCTATTTAACATATATATGCGCCCCCTCACCCAGATTGTCCAGAGGTACGGACTTGGGTGTCATCAATATGCAGATGACACCCAGCTCTATCTGATGTTGGGCGGCCAGTCGGACTGATCCAGAAGATCTTCACCGGGCCCTACAGGCTGTGGCTGGGTGGCTCAGGCTGAGCCGGCTGAAGCTGAACCCGGCGAAGACGGAGGTCCTGTGCCTGGGTCGTGGTGGTATGGGATTGGGGCTCCCACTCCCGGCCTTTGATGGGGCACCTTTGGTGCCAGCTTCGGAGGTTAGGAGTTTGGGAGTGCTCCTGGACCCCACCTTAATGATGGGGGCCCAGGTGGCGGCCACTGCCAAAGCAGCCTTTTATCATCTACGACTGGTGCGGCAGCTGGTCCCCTTCCTTAGCCGCGGCGATCTGGCCACATTGATCCATGCGACGGTCACCTCGAGGCTAGACTACTGCAACACTCTCTACATGGGGCTGCTATTGTCGCAAATTCGGAGGCTGCAGCTGGTGCAGAATGCAGCTGCCAGGTTGTTGGTGGGTGTCCCTAAATGGGATCACATCCAACCTGTGCTGAAAGCACTGCACTGGCTGCCTATAGCGTTCCGGATTCACTTCAAAGTGCTGGTGCTTACCTTTAAAGCCCTATATGGCCAGGGTCTGGCATACCTGAGGAACCACCTTTCCCCATACAGGCCCCAAAGAGCACTTCGGTCGGGGTCAGAACACCGCCTAGTGACCCCGGGTCCTAAAGAGGCCAGGCTTGCTGCCACAAGGGCCAGGTCCTTCTTGATGGCGGCTCCTACCTGGTGGAATGAGCTCCCGGAGGAGATCAGGGCACTGTGGGACCTCTTACATTTCCACAGGGCCTGCAAGTCAGAGCTCTTCCGCCAGGCTTTTGAGTAGGAGCCGCCACCACCACCAACACCGAGTAACTGCAGAGGAGGACCGCCGGGTTGGGCTGACTGGCCACCTGGAACATCTTGGCCCATAGCATCCCCCCTCTTTGATCCCACCGCGATATATAACAGGGAGTGAGTATTTTAGTTCCTAATGTATCCTGCAAGATACGAGTTTTTGTTTTAATTGTTTTTAACTTGTCCTATTTTTATTGCACTTGGTGCCTTAACTGTTTTAATCCCGTTGTATTTTATTGCACAGTTATGCCTATGTAAGCCGCCCTGAGCCCGCTTGCAGGGAGGGCAGGGTATAAGTGAAATAAAATAAATAAATAAATAAACAAACAAACAAACAAACAAACAAACTCTCCTGCCAACCTAGCAGTTCGAAAGCAAGAAATTGCAAGTAGATAAATAGGTACCACTTCGGTGGGATTAGGGCTGTCACCTGATTAACAGCGTTCCGTGCGCCTTGGTGTTTAGTCATGCCGGCCACATGATCACGGAAACGTCTTCGGACAGTGCTGGCTCTTCGGCTTGGAAACGGAGATGAGTACTACAACCCTAGAGTCGGACTCGACTGGCTTTCGAGCAAGGGAACCTTTACCTTTACCTTTTATGTTTAAACTAGATTTGGGTGGGTAGCCGTGTTGGTCCGAAGCAGCAGAGCAAAGTTTGAGTCCAGTGGCATCTTTAAGACCAACACAGTTTTATTCAAGGTATATGCTTTTGTGTGCATGCACATGAAAGCTTCTAACGTGAATAAAACTGATAAAGGTGCCACTGGACTCAGACCTTGTTATGTTTAAACTAGTAAATCAGGGTGAAAAACTGCGAGTATATTTCAATCATTTGATTTCTGTTCTAAGTTCCTCTAGGCAGGTACCAATCTTCCGGTCCTCTGAAATGCATCATGCATGTGGCAATCATAAATAATACTAATTTAAAAGATCACTGGGATGGCTAAAAAGCCAGATGCCTCGTAAGCTGAAAATTCATTTAATCAGGTGACAGCCCTAATTAATATTTTCCTTCTGTTTTAACTAAAGCACCAGGCAATTGCCAATTATTTGAGGCTAAATATGAGATTATGTGGTTTAAAAAAAGACACTCCATTTGGCACAGACCCTCTGTCCGCCTCTACGAAGGTACAAATTAAAACAGGAGGACATATTGAGAAGTTCTTCCACAAGCAGAAAATCTATTCTATGGAAAATCTGATGGGCAGCTGGGATGCCAAAAAAGTCAACCACGGTAGTTTCCATTAAACTGGCACAAGAAGTTCGGGTCACCTTGCCGGGCATTGAAATTCCAGTGACAGCATCCGGTACCCTTTGAGCCTTGTGGAATTTTCTTGGGAAGGTCATAAAATGAAACATTACCACGTGCTAACTTAAAGGTTACAAAATCATGGGCTGCAGTGGAAGCATTAGTCTGTACGGTGCTGGCATCCGTCCAGCTGTCTGCAGGAGGTGAAAGAAAAGGAAGGACTAAGGAGAAAGAATCTGTAAGTGAACATCTGTGACTGGAGGCAGAGTGGTCTGCCCCCCCCCCCAAAAAAAGATGGTACAATCATGTTTTTGTCGCCCGTGATGAGCACAAGCATAATCTTAAAACCAGATCAGACCAGAGGTATGTGTAGTCCATATCCAGTAGTGTTAACCAAATAGGTCCCTGTGTCAGGGCAGGCAAAGGAAGAGTAACCTGTCCAGCTTGGAGAGCCAGCTTGGTGTAGTAAGAGAGAGCCATCTTGGTGTAGGGGTTAAGAGTGGCGGACTCTAATCTGGAGAACTGTGTTTGATTCCCCACTCCTCCATATGAAGCCACTACATGGGTAACCTTGAGTCAGTCACAGTTCTCTCAGAGCTGTTATTTCAAGAGCAGTTTTCTCAGAACTCTCTCAACCCCACCTACCTCACAGGGAAAGGGAAGGCAATTGTAAGACACTCCATGACTCCTTCAGGTAGTGAAGAATGGGCTATAAAACCAACTCTTCCTCCTCCTCCTCCACCTCCTCCTTCCCCTCCGCCTCCTCCTCATGTAGAACTAAACAGACATTAGGGCTAGGGGTTTTTTTTTTAATCTAGGGCAGGGCTATTTTTGGGTAGGAACACACAGGAACAGAGTTCCGGCTGGCTCCCAAGTTGGCCACGCCCATCAGGAACTCATTAGCATAATAGGCCACACCCAACAGCAGAAATTCATTGGGATTGGCTACATTAGGGGTGTGTGGCCTAACATGCAAAGGAGTTCCTGCTACAAAAAAAGGCCCTGGGTTCTGACAACAAACAAGGTAAACAGAATAACAAGCAAAAGGTGGGTTTGGCTGGATAACCACACTTCTGGTAACATGTGGGTGCGGCTTACTGTGCTAATGAGCTGTGCTGTCAGGGGTGTGGCCCAATATGCTAATGAGTTCCTGCTGTTGGGTGTGGCCTATTATCAGAGGTCATTTTGGGGGGATCGCGGGGGATCGCAGTTCCCCCGGGTGAGGTACGGGGGGCAGGGCACATGACGAAACCCCGCCCCCTGCTTCCGGCCGCCCCGCTTCCGGCCCTCATTCAGCCAGGAGGAGGCAGGAGAAGAGGGAGGGTAAGTTGCTTCCTCCCTGCCTCTCCCCACCCCTGCCTGCCTGGGGCCAGGGAGGGCCTTCGCGGGGCTTCCTTGCACTCCCGCCGGCCTTGCAGGTCCACCGCCGGGCCCAGCAGTGGAGCTGCAAGGCCGGCGGTGGCGGCCGGGACCGTTGGGGGCGGGGTGTGTGGCCTTGTGACACACTTCCGGTGATGTCAGGGGGTATGGCCTTATTACACACTTCCGGTGATGTCAGGGGGTGTGGCATATGCTAATGAGTTATGCTAATGAGTTCCCCTAGCTCTTTTTCTACGAAATGACCCCTGCCTATTATGCTAAGGAGTTCCTGCTGGGCTTTTTCTACAAAAAGAGCCCTGGCTAGTGTGTACACAGCTTCCAGTTTATCTTAACACCTCCCAAGAAAGAAAAGAGGATCAGACAGATACTTAACTAGAAACTAACATTATCAAACTAACTAGGATACAGAATAGAAAAGGGGGGAACAAAATGAAAACTGGACAAAATAGTGAGATTAAACTCTTCAGTGGAAACAGATAACAGCAATTTACTTGAGTCAAGCCAATGAAAACCATTCACTTTCACACAGTCCTAGAGTTCAGTTGTATTAATTTAAGCTAATACCCAGTTAAAGTTACTTTTGACCGGAACTGTGTTCCTTCCACATGGCTAGTCTAGAGAAGAAATAGATATAGGGGTTATCCAAAAAGGACCAAAAGAAGCAGAGGGGGAATAGGAAAGATTTTCGGGATAGGAAAAGAGGAGCTCCTAGTCAGTTGAGGATACTATGGTGGAAGACTGGCTGGCTTTAGAGTTGACCACTGTGAGAACCCACGGAAGGTCAGTTTCAGGAAGAGAAGCAGAACTGCCTATCTTGAAGAAAAGAAGAAGAAGAAGAGTTGGTTTTTATACCCCACCTTTCACTATCCAAGAGTCTCAGAGCAGCTTACAATCGCCTTCCCTTCCTCTCCCCACAACAGACACCCTTGTGAAGTAGGTGGGGCTGAGAGAGCTCTTTCAAGGACTGCTCTTGAAGGAATACCTCTGAGAGAACTGTGACTGACCCAAGGTCACACCAGCAGCTGCATGTGGAGGAGTGGGGAATCAAACCCGTTCTCCAGACCAGAGTCCAGCGCTCTTACCCACTACACCACACTGGCTATCATCAATACAGCTACCCACCTGAATCTACACAGATTATAGTAATCCTAGTCCTAGTGCATTGTTCATTGTCTTGTGCTATATTGATTTTATTTGGTAATCTGTCTTGAGTCCCAATGAAAAAGATGGGGTACAAATAAAGCAAACAAACAGTATGTGACCGAGGGTGGCCAACCTCCAGGTGGGGCCTGGGAATTCCCCAGAATTACTCCAGACTACAGAAGTCAGTTCCCTTGGAGAAAATGGCTGTTTTGGAGGGTGAATTTTATGCAGGGGTCATTTCGTAGAAAAAGGGGCGCAGGAGCTCATTAGCATAACTCATTAGCATAATTTATTTGCATATGACACACCCCCTGACATCACTGGAAGTGTGTCAGAAGGCAACACCCACCGCTCAGGCTCCACTGGACTGTTTTGGATTGCTAGCTATTGGGCGGTGGGGGGGGGACGTGCAGATCTGTCCTCACAGAGGAGGGAGAGCTTGTACCTGAATAAAACTTGGTCTTAAAGGTGCCACTGGACTGTTTTGGACCGGGGGGGTGGGGGGAGCTCTGCAACTTACCTGGCTGCTTCTTGCTCTGACTGAGGGTTGCTGGGAGCAGGGGATGGGGCTTGTTGCATGTGCCCGCCTCCTGGGCTCTTTACTGCCGGAGCACCGCTCCTGTGCACTCCTGCAGGAAATGACCGCTGATTCTATGGCACTATACCCTGCTGGGGTCTCTCCATTCCCTAAACCCCGCCCTTCCCAGGGTCCATCCCCAGATCTCCAGGAATTTCCCAACCTAGAGCTGGCAATCCTAAAACTCACCCTCACACTCTCTGTACTGTTTTCTGTCTTTAAAATGGGCAGGAAGATTTACATATTGCAAGGCCCTAAAGAACCCTTGCAAACTAAAACAGTGTTTGAGCCCCAGCCTGGGATACTTGTCAGTGGTCCTTTCCACACTAGACCTTAAATCCTGGCTCAACCCTGTCCCTGAACTTACATTCTACACTACATGTGAGTTCACCCCTGTAATTATCTCAGGGTATTCCCCCCCCACATTACATTAGGTCACTCCATTTTCGCCCCACACTTTTCCCGGGATAAACAGATGCTGTTATAACCAGGGATAAATGCAACATATTTATGTGTCCCGAGTTGAAACCAGGGTGAAATCCAAGTGCAGAAAGGACCAGTGAGGACTAGAGGGGGAGGATTGTCAAGGATAGAGGTCAGATCCACCCTTTCCACAACAACGCCTCAAACTGCATCCCTTTCCTGTTTCCCACAGAAGGTAACAGCTGCCACTCAGTCAAAGGGTATGCTCAAAGACACCACTATGGTGGTGGGCAGGCTAAGGCAACTCCCTGCCATCAAGAAATTTCGGCCATTAAAATCCAAGCCTGCCCTTTTCTGCGTAGCCCCACCTCAGCTTCTTTGACTTGGCCTTCCTAGAGTGGGATTGAACCTTGGCCCCTGAGTTTTACAAAGCGCCTCCTCGTCCTGGTGATCTTTGAGCTACGCCTTGCTGGCTTGCCAGCAGATGAATTTGGAACGTTTCAGGGATTTTTGCCCTTCTGCTTCAGGCCACTGGGAAATTCTGCGGGAGGAGGGGGGGGAGATCTGATTTCTCTACATGCATGAACGCTTCAGTGCCCTCCCACCGGTTATCACTTAGATTCCTATTAGGCAGTGTAAGCCAAGCAGAAGAATCCCAACGCTACCTTTAAGGATCACCTGAGCGGAAGCTTCCAGATAAATTGCATTGTGCACAACTCCCTGGCATTCTGTGCAGCTAACCTGTCAGAAAAGTGCTTAATTCTGCGGGCTGAAGTGTGGAAGGATTATGGGGTGTGACATATGGCCTGTCTATTGCTTTTCCTCTCTGAAGAATGAACCTCTGATCACAGGAATTGGCTTTTGTTTCCCACCCGGCTTCCCTTCCGTAGAGTCAGCCAGGTAATCTCGGGCTTGAACCACAGCTCTGTAGATGCCCTTTTCTGCTCTCTGCATATTCAGCCTGTCTTTCTTCTGTTATCAGCAAGCTCCAAAGGGCTATCGTTCAATGGTAGTACATGAATGTTGCATGCAAAAGGTCTCAGTCTTTGCCATCTCCAGTGAAATGACCTCAGATAGCTGGAGTGGGGAAGAACCTAGCTTGAAGCCTTAGTGAAGCATGGCCAATCAGAGCCAATACATTTAGGACGGATGAATCAATGGTTGGACCCTCTTTCTAAGATAGTTTCTGATATATTTTCATATATTCGTATTTTCTAAGATAATTCCGTATATTCATACAAAGATGTCCCTGTATACTTTTGTTATAGGGCTTGTTATGTGCTTTCAAGTCGTTTCCAACTTATGGTGACCTCCAGAATGTCCTATCATTAACAGCCTTGCCGAGATCTTGCAGACTGAAGGCCATGACTTCCTTTATGGAGTCCGTCCATCTCTTGTTGGGTCTTCCTCTTTTCCTGCTGCCTTCAGCTTTGCATAGTGTTATTGTCTCTTCCAGTGAGTCTTGTCTCGTCATCGTGTATGGTTTGGTCATTTTAGCTTCTTGAAAGAGTTCAGGCTTGATTTAACCTAGAACCCGCTTACTGCTCTTACTGTACGGCTTACCATATCATTTTTCTCTAGAGGTCATTTCATTGTTGCTATGCACTGATGTCCAAACTGAATGCGATGCTGGGGGGTCCATGTTCAGAGCTCCAGGTGAGTCATTTAGCTGCAAAAAGCAGCCCGCTTTGAGCCAGGGACCAAACGTTATAAGGAAAGAAGGAGCTTAACTCTTCCTCTGTGCCGTTTTCCCAGTCAAAACAGCCCCATGACAGGCTGCATTAAACCCTGGCCGACATGATGTAATTACCTACTGTGATAGGCTTTTTATACCAACTGAG
Source organism: Gekko japonicus (assembly GCF_001447785.1). NCBI lineage: Eukaryota > Metazoa > Chordata > Lepidosauria > Squamata > Gekkonidae > Gekko > Gekko japonicus. The sequence goes on along the minus strand of NW_015172113.1, from coordinate 102,225 downwards.
GAGACCTACCCAGCCTTCTACAGTTTTGGGGAACTAGGTTTCCTTTATACTGTAAGCCTTCCCTTCAGTTATCAGATGTTCTTAAAGCAGCAAATATGAAGGCTTTGGGGTATGCTGCCATGAGGTAAGTTTTGTGGTGAGCCAGTATAACACAGAGATTGCTGAGGCAGGAGTTGTATATCAATAACAAAGATTTATTTATTTACAGTTTGCTTTCAAAGAACAGATCAGCAGCTCAGGTCTCCGGGTAGTCAAAGGAGAAACCTTGCTGAGGCACATATGTATAAACTAGTTATGGCTTCAGTGGGTGGTTTGAATTCTCTTTAATGCTCGCGGGTACAAAGAGGCTTTTGCTGACTAGCCACTAGGTTGGATCCTGTCACCCACATCAGCCTGCCTATTAAATACTGGGTTCAAAATGCATTGCAGTGAACAGCTCTACTTTATTAAGTGATTTCAGGAACAAGACTGAAGACTCCAGGGCAACAGCCCTGTTTAAATAGCATGCAAAAACCACACCCAAACACACCCAGCGCTAAATGATAGGCTATTTAAAGGTAAAGGTAAAGGTTCCCTTGCTTGAAAGCCAGTCGAATCCGACTCTAGGGTTGCGGTGCCCATCTCCGTTTCAAAGCCGAAGAGCCAGCGCTGTCTGAAGACTTTTCCGTGGTCATGTGGCCGGCATGACTAAACACCAAGGCACACGGAACGCTGTTACCTTCCCACCGAAGTGGTCCCTATTTATCTACTTGCAATTTCTTGCTTTCGAACTACTAGGTTAGCAGGAGCTGGAACTAAAGACGGGAGCTCACTCCGTCATGCGGCAACTGGGGTCTCGAACTGCTGAACTACCGACCTTTCACAGCCTGCAGTTCAGCGTCTTAACCACTTGAGCCACCACAGCTCCTAAATGATAGGCTATTTACATAACATTAATTTCTCACTGGTAACTTCCAGAGTCCTGGTGAGCTATTGTTCTAGAGCTCCAAGCTCAGCTGTCTCTGGTAGATAGTCTCTGGTAGCTGTCTCTGGTAAATAGTCTGGTAGAATGTTCCAGTCCTAATACATAAAACTCCTCCCCCCTAAGTTCCAAAGCACCTTAACACTCAGTCCTCAAGGTACGCTGGCCTGCACCTTTCCCGCTGAGAGCCTTTTGGCTCTGGTGGTGTGGGCGCAGTCACAGGGGCCCTGTCTGAGGTCTCAGCAGTGGCACTGGGGAAGGATGGTGGGTCAGGAGCTGAGTCCCGGGGCTCTGGAACAGTCTGTACGGGTGTAGGCAACTCTGCGCGTGACACGTCCTCCTCCCCACTGGGCTCCGGCGGTGGTGGTAGTGGTCCCTGGCAGCTGACTCAGGGAAACTCATGCTGGAAGAGATGTTATTAGTCTTGGAGTAGTGGTTAAGAGCAGCGGACTCTAATCTGGAGAACCAGGTTTGATTCCCCAGTCCTGCACATGAAGCCAGCTGGGTGACCTTGGGCCAGTCACAGCTCTCTCAGAGCTCTCTCAGCCCCACCTACCTCACAGAGTGTCTGTTGTGGGGAGAGGAAGGGAAGGTGATTGTAAGCCACTCTGAGACTCCTTTGGGTAGTGAAGGGTGGGGCTTAAAACCAACTCCAACTCCTCCTCCTCCTTCTTGTCTGTGAACTTCTGTTTTTTAGTTGCTGTAGATTTTCCGGGCTGTGTGGCCATGGTCTTGGCATTGTAGAACCTGACGTTTCACCAGTGACTGTGACTGGCATCCTCAGAGGTATAAACACAGAAAGCTGGAATACTCTCTGCGTCAAGGACTTCTGTTTTGTTTGGATCTTGCCAGATGTTGGTCTGGAACTCTGTGTGCTGCTTAGCATAGCATCCCCCATACCATCTGCTCAATATGTACATTCGGTGAACAACATATATGCCTTCAAAAGAAATTGATTTTGTAAGTGTTGTATTACAGGGAGGGGAGATCAAGGAGAACTTTTCAGCCAGGAGGCAGCCAGTTACAAAACTAGCCCACCTGGGACACTGATTCCCCCCCCCCCCCAACGAAGAATTTTTCACTCCCAAATAAGTCCATTTCATTTAAATGTGCTTCTTTTTTTAGAACAAAAAGGTTTCTGATTAGGGTAACCAGTGGCAGCGGGTGATCTTCCCAAATTTTAGTGCTTCAGATCCCATCCACCCAGTGCCACCCACACACAAAAATGCCCCGGAGGATTTTTCAACATCACGATCACCCTCCTGCTTTAAATGATTCTGAAAAATCCCCCCTTTATCTACTCTAACTGCAAGCATGGCAGGATGCTTAAAGGGGGCCAGGGAGTAACCAAAGGAAGTTATAATTTATTTAAGAATATGATGTTCATTAGAAGTGGGTAAAAGCGTCTGAGCTTGGAAAGAAACTGTTCTTGTTCTGACTATATGTTCCTGATGTTGAAAATTCAGAGATACCAAAATACATCTTGTTCATTCTGGTGCTTAGCAATATGGTAAAGAAGTTTCTTTTGGTTACAAGTAAACCACGGATTTTTTTCCCATTCACTTCATTCTGCCCAGGTTATTTGTATCCCACTCTTCCTCCAAGAAGGTTAGGGCAGCACACATAGTTGCTGTTTTGATACTTGAAAAGGCATTGGGGGGGCGGGGAGAGTGTTGAGCTGTGGGCCTAATCAGGATCAGGCCCTCGCAGCATTTGAAAATGTCTTCCAAATGGCAGTGGCATCATATTTGGTTTGGCCCTGAAGCCAGGCGAGTCCACATTTAGGACACTGCATACAGAACATCTGGTTGGCCTGTTTCAAATATATAATTGGGTGGAGAAGGTTCAGAAACAAGTAATTCAGGGGTCAAGATGATGGAATACCTTACGTATGAGAGGTTTTTTTAACACTGGGGGTTTTATAGGATTCTTGAGATTTTAAAGAATGTATGGGGCTTATACATTAAGCCTCTAGCTCCTAGCTGTACGTACCTGATAGAAGTTACAGAATTAACACCATGGAGGTTGCAGATAAAGAGATAACGGGTTGGATCTAACCAGCTTTCCTGCACTAAAAAGGAGAATGTCCACTTTGGCCAACAGAAAGGCCATGCTGGTGATCAAGGAACCTACATGGACAAAAGCTGTGTGGGATGGAGGCTATAATAGGAATTTGGCCAAGACTGAATGGGAGAAGAATGACTGGATCCAAAACATAGGAACTAAGGAGGGTTTCCCTGACTGTTGCCCAAACATCTGCTGGAGACCCTTGGGGGATTTTTTTTTTTAAAAAAAGCAGTGGCCATGCTAACAGTGCAACATCACTTCCACCAAATATCTAGAAGTGACATCAATTCGCTGTCATGATGTTGGTATGACTCTCTAGGATTCGGGGGGGGGGAACTCTGTGGTAAAACCATTTGGCCTGATGTCATTCCGCTCTTGTCCCTGCCCTCTCCCTCTCCCAATGAGCCTCCCAATGGCTCAGGGCGGCTAACATGCGGCAGAGCCAAATTGAATAGATAAAATACAATAAAATAAGCAACATTTAAAACCACAATAAAACCCAAACAATAATCAAGGTGCTCTAATCTTCCTGTGTAAGTCATCCAAGATGGGAAACAATAAACCCAGTTCGGCGGACAGCTGTCTCAATAGACAGCTGTCTCCCGCGGCACTGTTCTATACGCTTCTGCCAGGCGATGCTTGCGCCCATGATAGGGGCAGATGATGAAGCACTACCACGATGGTGGGATAGTGGCGGCGGCGGCTCCTACTCAAAAGCCTGGTGGAAGAGCTCCATCTTGCAGGCCCTGCAGAACTGTACAAGGTCCCGCAGGGCCCGGATCTCCTCTGGGAGCTCATTCCACCAGGTAGGAGCCGCCACCGAAAACGCCCTGGCCCTAGTAGGGGCAAACTTAACCTCTCAGGGACCTGGAACCTCCAGGAGATGGAGGCTCCCCGATCATAGTGCTCCTTGTGAGGCTAGGGCCTATTAAGTGCTTTTGCATATGGAACTTCATCTGCCACAAGGTATTCCCAGATCACTTTCGCAGAAGGGAGAGTTGAAGGCAATGCCATCCTGTAATGTTTGTTCCAAGCATCTGATCCAGGTATACTACTTCTGAATCTGGAAGTTCCATTTACGTGAGAGATATGAACTCTAGTAGAATGGAACAGTCCAGGAGGGATCCTTTATAATGGAAGAGAACTGTAATCCAAAGCAATGATTATTGTGGGTATTACTGACTTTTGCTAAATTAATTGTCTTACACCTTGTAATCCACTTTCTGTATTGTACACCTTGTTTTAGATAATTTATTTTCATGTTGTTCTCTTTGATTCTTTAATCCGTAATCCTATTGGTTTGCTCATGGGCTGTCTTTTGCTGTTTGGCTGCACTGTTTGATATCCTGTAATTTGCTTTGAGTCTCACTGAGAAAGGTGGGCTATAATATAAATATAAATAATTCGTCAAGAGCCACTGTCTGGCTAAATTCTTTTTTTTAAAAACAACCTAAAGGACATGTCACTTCATCTTAAGGCAGCAAGGCCCCCAAATTGATTATCCATTGTGTGAAGAAGCATTTCCTGGTATTAGTTCTGAATGTACTACTGATTGTCTTCGTTATGGGGAACTGCAGCAACTTTTCAACAGGAATGGGCATTATGGGAAAGACAGCACATTTCTGCTCATTGGACCCCAATGCCCATTGTCTGTAGGTGTGAAAGATTACTTCAATAATGCATGGCACTTATTACACACACTGTCTGAGTATACAAACAGCATTCACATTTCAGTTTTGCAAGAGGTGTGAACAACTGCCAAATAATAATGCAGAAACGTTAAGACAGCAATTATTCCTGTTTTAATGAGCCTGTATTAATGACAGATAATGCTATAGAGATTACAGCAGGGAAATTTTTCCTAATTAATTCAAATTGAAGAATTAAAAAGAAGGAAAAATCAATTGCATCTGCCTCCCACACTGCCATTTCAGGTGGGTAATGGAAGCTGGGTGTTTTAATGTAAGCGAACAAGTCTCCTTTATAACATGGTTTGTCATTCTGGTTTGCCTGCTTGTTTTAGTATCACAATCACTGTACGTGGTACTTTAAATAAGACTAGGAAAAAGGCCCGTTGTGGAAATAAATACAACGAGCTCTAGAAAGAGGCTCTGGGCGGGTGCCCCAGCCTTGGACACTCAGTGTCAATTTGCTGTGGCGACCTCAGCAGAGTATAATGACACTGAGTCCACCATTTTCTCCAGAGGAACTGATCTCTGCTACCTAAAGAACAGTTGTAATTTTGAGTGATCTCCAGCCCTCACCTGGAGATTGGCAACAATGGTTCCCCAGAAGGGAATGGTTGGTTTGGAGGGTGGAGTCTATGGCTTTTTACCTGTCCGAGGTCCCATGCCTCCTGAAACCTCACCCTCTCCAGGCTCCATCCCTCACATCTCCAGGAATGTCCCACCTGGAGTTGGCAACTCCATCTCCTTCCCAGCCAATCATCAACCTACCGTTATTTCCCCCTCACTCTTCAGCTTTCCACTTCCCACACACCTGCAGCCTCTCTCGTGCTCTGAAGCCCTGACTGCTACACCACATTGGCTGTCATACGGGGGCCACCTCAGCAGCATATAAGGATACAGAGTCCACCATTTTCTCCAGGGGAACTGATCTCTGCCATTTGGAAAGCAGTTGTAATTCTGAGTGATCTCCAGCCCTCACCTGGAGATTGGACACATTTTATCTCAGAACAGCAAACTGTTTTGAATGTTAGAGGCAAAAGCCAATCAAGTTGCATATGCAAACGACCTCTGTGTTCCGAGGCAAAGGCCAATGAGGCTGCATATGCAAATAACCTCTGTGTTCTGACTGGCTATGGGGGGGAGAGGAACAGCAAACTATTTAGAGTGTTGGAGGCGAGACTCAGGCAATGCAGCCAGTGGATAGGGACAGATTCTGAGTGACACACCAGGGTGCCAACCAATTCTGGAGCATGTGGAATGTTCTAGAGAAGTGCCACCACCATTCTGCTTTTATATATAATGGAGATAGGTCCCTGCCTGGAGGAATTTGCAGTTCATATTTCAACAGTGAAGCACAGAGATTGAAAGGAAAGGGTGAGAGGGAATGGTTATTTAAAAAAAATACACACAAATGTTGTGTCGATCCATAGGTAAAGCTTAGAGATGATGCCCCGTGTTTGGGACCTGATATATGTACTTCCTCGGCTCATATTAGTTGTATTGTACTTCAGGCTCCTTTGTCCCAATTTCTACACTGTTTCCACTGAAATCTATTATAAGCATGCATGCAGATGTTGCATCTGCTAGTCACCCAGTGTTAAGTGGCACATGCTCAGAAGATTGGTGGTGGTGGAAAGTGGCATCAAGTTGCACCCGTAGGGCTTTCAAGGCAAGAGACCAACTCATGAAGTTTGCCATTGACGGGCTCTGCATAGCAATCCTGGACTTTCTTGGTGGTCTCCCATCCAAGTCCTGACTGGGGCCAACCTTGCTTAGCTTCCGAGATCTGACAAGATCAGGCTTGCTTGGGCCCCCCAGGTCAGGGCCAGAAAATGTTACTTGTAAACAAACCTGTCCTTAATTGCTGGACCTGGGTCAAACTCTTAAAAGTTAGAATGTCTTTATACAAAAATGCCATGGATCCTTGGGTTACATCAGGAGTTGCTAAGTTCAAAAATGTCAGGTATGCCCCAAGGACACCCATTGTCAGGGTTGGACTGGGTGGGAAAAAATGGCTCTTGTAAAGGGTCCTGCTCCCCCCCCCCAAAGAAGTGAGGGAGGGCGGGGGAAAGAACAAGCCCTGGACTGCACTTGGCCTAGCCTGGAGCCACCTCCCTAACCTCCCAGCAGGCTCAGCCGGTTGCCTCCTTCCCTGCCCCATCCCACAATTTTAGAAAAAACATTCAACAATGGTGTTCATAATTGGCAAGCCAATTATCATTCAAGTGGATAAGTTGCATATTACTGGAAAAACTTCGTACAGGGATGGTAAGGCAGTGATCTTATTAAGACCAACCAGCTTAGGCCTAGTTCCATTTCTTGGTGAGGACTAAGACATTTCTTTCTGTGGAGATTTATACCGACAGGATGATCAGGATTTGTAGTGTTAGTTATAAATAATCTTTTCAGGATTTATCTGTACCAGTCAGTAATTTTATGGGAAGAAGAGAAAGAAGTGGTCCCTCCTTCTCTCCGAAAGTCCCATTTTACACAACTGTGGCTGAACCAACAATGTTCCTATCACTCTATCAAGTAGTAGTGGGATGCCATGAAACGTGCCCGGCAAATCTTCTCACCAAAAAATCTGCCATATGAAGTTAGTTGTGTGTGGCAACCCAAGAAATCACCTTCTCGGTTGTGGCACCAAAACTTTGGAGCTCTCTCCCTAGGGAGATTCACCTCTCTCCCTCTACTGTTGTTTTCTAATGGGTGCAGACTTTTTTGTTCTGTTTGGTTTCAATTTTGAAATGTTGAAATTGTCACCCCTCCCTAGGAACGGAATGAGCCAGGAAGGGGTGGAGCCTAGGGTTGCCAAATTGACTTACCTCTGCCAGCGGGGGACTTTGTGCTGGCTCCCAGCAGCATGCACGTCACAGGGAAGTGACGTCATGACGCCGGGGACGCTGGGGGCAGGGCACAGCCATTTGAGGGGAAAACATAGAGCTTTCCCCTCAAATGGCTGTGCCCCGCCCCCAATGTGCCCGGCGTCTCAACATCACTTTCCTGTGATGTGCACGTGGGGGTGGGGTTTCCCCCGGGGGCCGATTCCGCGGGGGCAGAAATCGGACCTCCAAAGCGGGGGGAAATCCGCCCCCCGGAGGGATTTGGCAGCCCTAGTGGAGCCTCTAGATGCAGAAGGGTGCAGACCTGGTGGAAAGCAAAGGAGTGAAGCAAGACTGCCCTGCTGGGGAGCTTGAACTTAATCATAGGCTCTTAACACCTTAAGGTCTGTGTTATCTAATGGGGAGTTCATTTGGGACCTTCATCTTGGAAGTCGGTGCACAGAATGTTCAGCTGGAGACTTCTTGGGTCACCAACAAGAGGAAATAGATGGATTTTGGGGTCAACAAGCTGTGAAGGAGGGAAAAGTTAATTGATTTGACTGTTCTATTGTGTTGTGTTCTATTGAGCTGCGGTGGCTCAAGTGGTTAAGATGCTGAACAGCAGGCTCTGGAAGGTCGGTAGTTCAGCAGCTCGAGACCCGGGTGCCGCATGATGGAGTGAGCTCCCATCTCTAGTTCCAGCTCCTGCCAACCTAGCAGTTCGAAAGCAAGAAATTGCAAGTAGATAAATAGGTACCACTTCGGTGGGAAGGTAATAGCATTCTGTGTGCCTTGGTGTTTAGTCATGCCGGCCACATGACTACGGAAACGTCTTCGGACAGCGCTGGCTCTTCGGCTTTGAAACGGAGATGAGCACCGCAACCTAGAGTCGGATTCGACTGGCTTTCGACCAAGGGAACCTTTACCTTTACCTATTGTGTTACTAAGATCTATGTTTTTGTTATCTTATGTTAAGTGAAAAGTAAAAATGTTTTATTTCTTTTAAATTATTGCAAGATTCATTCCAAGTTCTGCCCCGCAGAACCCACAAGCTAAGGTTTCAAAATGTTTTCATGTAGGTGGCCCTCCATCAATGTGCAACAAAAGCTCATCAGAGAGACACTGGCCACTGCTCTCACTCCTAGCGGACTGAATAATTAGCTTCTAGCACTTACTGTTACAAGATGTCATGACAGCCACTCACTTGGCTTTATCTCTTTTATAACATACAGAGTATATTACAAGTGCAGCTTGTCAGTAGAGTACTCACTCTCTGTATGAGGTTATGTTCAAAATGGTGGACTAGGTATGTTGCCGTTATGTTATGGTGGAATAGGTATGTTGCCTTGTGGTGCAAACTTCTTGAGGCCTTGTGGTACAAACTTCTTTGTGAGAGGCCAGATACAGAATATTCTTTCGTACTCAACCACTCTATGACCAATAACCAGCACTGTTCTTCCTATCTTAAAGACTGTGAACTGCACACTTGTTTTAACATAACCTTAGTGAGTGGGAACCAATTGGTATGGTCACTTCCTGCATTGCCCTGGTAACTCTACAGCCAAAGTGGTCAAGATGGAGATACCTATACCATGGCCAGTGTTCCCTCTAAGCTGAGTTACTGTGAGCTAGCTCACAGTTTTTTAGCCCCCGGCTCACACATTTTTGTCTTCGCTCAGGAAGGATGGCTCCAGAGCAAACTGATTCCTGCAGCAGCCAAATTGCTCGCTCACAACTTTAATGCCAGTAGCTCACAAAGTAGAATTTTTGCTCATCAGACTCCACAGCTAAGAGGGAGCATTGACCATGGCTGTTTCATTTGCCCACCTTCATAGTTTTGTTGGTTTGTTTGTGATATTTCCATCTTCCTTCCATCATGGAATTTAAGGCAGCTTACAGGAGGTCCCCCACCAAAGCATGGATTAGACTTGGAATCACTAAGCTCCAGAAAAGTCGATGTTTCATGGGCCTTCAGATCATACCACAGTAGCGGTAATAGTGACTGAACTATTCTCTCCCCTCTTTGTATACATTATATTTTACATGATTTGTGTAAGCCTCTGCGTTCAAATACACAAATTACATTTCTATCCTGCCACTTCTACCAGGACGTCGTGGTGCTGTACATCAGGGGTTATCTTACATGTTTTTCATGGCAATCCAGCAAGGTAGGTTAGGCTAACAGATAACTTACTAAAGCTGTTCAGTAACGATATTTTTGAGGTAGAACCCAGTGTGGAAGCATCCGCCATATTCCTCAAAACTCCATACACTTCATGGTTGGATTTGAACCTGGGTCTCCATCTTCTGAAACCAATGCTTTAACTACACCACCACATGCATTTGCTAACCTGAAAAATCAGAAACAGAAAAAAAAATGTAAAAGAAAACCCTAGTGAGTGCCAGGAGTGAGGAGGCCATTACTGTAAGACACAGGAGTCAATAGTAGAACAAAAAATAACTTTTCACAATACACCGTACAATAGCTGTGCTTATTTCGCTACATATAAAAGAGGAAATAACTCTGCAGTCTCTTCTGCAGTCTCATTTTTAAAAGTACCCTGCACTTTGCTAACTATACCTGATTGTTCACTTCAAATGGAGCCAGCAGTTGGCAAGCAGAATAAAATATTTGCTTTGCATTGTTTATCTCTCTCTTACACACATGTACATACATATACACACACCAGAAGTGTAAACTTTCCCAACTTTTTTCTCCTAGGAAATTTGAGCTTGGCCTTGTTTATGAGTCATGGAATCCACAAACAACACAGGTTTTGAGAACATCACGAACAAAGAGTGCCTTGAGGAGACGGCTACTGAGGCGCACCGACAGAATGATATTCCGGAAGCTTTGCAAGAGGTTAAAAGCCCCTCTGGGGGAGCAGCTGTGGAAAATGTAATGGAGAAACTAAAAGCAGGAAAGAACGTCAAGGAAAAGCAAGGCAATGATTTCGACAGGCAGGGCCTTAAACGAAAGTCAGAGAGTGACGAAAGGCCAGCTCTGAGAAAAGAGGCACGCCAGGTGGAGCCGGAAAACCAGGCTGTCCTTCTGCTTCTCTCCCACATCCCTCTAAAAAGCCTCATGGAAGTGGAAATGAAGTTGGTCTACTTTGACGAAGGGGATGTCACCTATGAATTTCTGGAGTCTCAAGCCACCACCAGTGCACAACCAAAATTTCCAGAAACTTTAAGCGCAGATTCCCTGAGGCTGCCTGACATGAACATCCTGCCCCAGGTGGAGAAGTGGCTCCAGGTGGCCTTAAAGGATGCCAGCACCTGCTACCGGCAAAAGAAGTACGCCATGGCAGCAGGACAGTTCCAAACAGCACTAGAGGTAAGAACATAAGAACGTAAGAAGAGCCCTGCTGGATCAGACGACTACTCCACCTACTCCAGCATCCTGTCTCACATGGTGGCCAACCAGGTCCTCTGAGATAGGAGATTTGACCAAAAAAAAAAATTTAGGCTCAGTAACGGGGGAAACTAAAAATGTTGGGTGGCTGAGACTAAGGTTGCTAGCCATCGGGCAGGGCCTGGAGATCTCCTGAATTACAACTGATTTCCAGACTATAGAAATCATTTCCCTTGGAGAAAACGGCTGCTTAGGAGGGTGGATGCTATTGTATTATACTCTGCTGAGGTCCCTGCTGTCCCCAAATCTTGCCCTCTCAAGGCTCCACCCCCAAATCTCCTGGAATTTCCCAGCCCAGAGGTGGCAACCCTAGCTATGATGAGCAAGTAACACAACATTCTTGGTGGCCACAGACTCCTGGGTGGTTTTGTGTGTGTGTGAAGTGCTGTCAAGCCACAGCCGACTTATGGTGACCCCAGCAAGGGGCTTTCAAGAAGCAGGCCTCTCTTCCAAGCTCCGACCCTGCTTAGCTTCCAAGATCTGATGAGATCGGTCTATACCATGCCGCCTTCCCTACCCTGGGTGGTTTATATGACTGGCTTTTATATGCAAGGACCCAATTTAAATTTGGGCTATTTGTGGAGAGGGGTACATTCAGCTCTTCCATCTTCTTCAGTTTTCCAGGTAAAACCACCTCCACCCATGTCCAGTCCTAGTAAGAAAAAAAAGATGGGCAGCCTATCTTCATCCTGTCTTCTTTCCCATTTTATAACTTGTTTCTCCCTAGGAATGTGGTTTTGATTGAGAAAAGTACATAGAGGAAAGTGTTAAGTCCGCTCCCCCTGCCCAGGTAGCCTCAGTCCAAATCAGGCCTCCTAGGCACCTGATATTGGCATTTCATAAAACACAGGGAGGAGGATCTAACCATGGATTTCCTAGCATCAGTCTGTTTAGACCCTTAATGGCTTTAAGGTATGGCACTTAAAAGGTATTGTTCAAACGGTTTATGATATGGGCCACAGCCCATATGTTTTCCCTCAGGGCCATGCTACTCTTTACATTGGGAAACTGTGACTGGACCTCTGCCCTAGCCAATAAAAAAAAGGCTTTACAGTGCCTCCCAAAATTTTTTAAGGATAGTGCCTTCCTTACCCGCTCAGGGAGCCTGTTCCACAAAGTGGAAGCCACGGTTGAAAAGGAACAGGCCCTGATGGGTGACACGTGGGCAATCCTAACTGGGGAAACAAGCAGAAGGTGACAGCTAGAGGACCATAATTGGTGCAGGGATACATACATTCCTACAGATATATGTGTCCCAGGCCACAAAGGGTAATGTACATAACAAGTCCCTGAGCTGAACTTGGAACCAAACTGACAGCCCATGCTGCTAGTTCAAAATAGGCAAGATAGGTTTTCATAACCTAGTCTCTAGTAATTATCATACTGCTGCATTCGGATGTCTTTACAGTTTCTGGGTTATCTTCAAGGGCAGTCCCATGTGCAATATTTTACAGCACTCTAACCATGATGTTACAAAATAACTGATTAGTGTGGCCAGGTCATCTGAGTTTAAGAAAGTGAAGAGTTGGTGAACCAAATGCAGCTGATAGCAAGCACTCTGGGCCACCACACCACACCACTTTTCAAATAGCAAGGCAGGGTCCACGGTTACTCCCCAAGTTCTTAACCTACTTTGCAAATGCCCATTCCATCCAAAACCAGGGGGTCTACTCCCTCCACCACATCACCCTTCTAACCAGCATCACCTCAAGCCCTGGCCCCTATCTGGTGGAATGAGCTCCCGTATGAGATCAGGGTCCTGTGGGACCTTTTACAGTTCCACAGGGCCTGTAAGACAGAGCTCTTCCGCCAGGCTGTTAGCTGAGGCGGCGGGAGTCCACACTTTATTGGGCCTCCCCTCCAATGACCCAGATCTGAGTAACCATCTGGGACCCCAATCTGTGGTAGACCCAGGGCTATTTTTGGGCAGGAACGCACAGGAACGGAGTTCCGGCTGGCTCCCAAATTGGCTACCCCCAGCAGGAACTCATTAGCATAATAGGCCACACCCAACAGCAGAAACTCATTAGGACTGGCTACAATTAGGGGTGTGTGGCCTAACATGCAAAGGAGTTCCTGCTACAAAAAAGCCCTGGGTTTTGGCAACAAACAAGGTAAACAGAATAAGAAGCAAAAGGTGGGTGTGGCTGGATGACCACACTTCTGCGAACATGGGGTGTGTAGCTTAATATGCTAATGAGCTGTGCTGTCAGGGGTGTGTCCTAATAAGCAAATGAATTTCTGCTGCTGGGTGTGGCCTATTATGCTAATGAGTTCCTGCTGGGCTTTTTCTACAAAAAAAGCCCTGGGTAGACCTCATCTGTCGAGGCTCCGGTTAGGAGTACTGGAAATTATAATTTGTATTTTAATTTTGATGTATTTTAATAGGTTTTAACTGTTATTTGCATATGTATGTGATTGTTGATTTGGTCTGATGGAACCTGCCCTGAGCCTGCTCGGGGGGGGGGGGGGGGGCAGGATACAAATCAGATCAAATAAAAATAAAAATAAATGGGCAGGGAGGCAAAAGGGAACTGATGTGGGCCCACTGATGCTCAGTGCCTAAGGGCCCATAAATATGTGCAGCTGTCCTCTCGTTATCCAATAGACTGTTCCAGAACCCTAGGATCACTAATGTGAAGGACCCGTTCCTTTCGGCGACAACATTCACCAAGCAAGGCCATTTTTGATGTTTTTATAATGTGAAGAGAGAAGCACCTCCCGAGATAACCAGTGCCTTTCCAGTCTGTGCCAGGCTTTCGGTGCCTTAAAATTGAGCTCGGAGCCTCACCTGCGGCAGCCAAAGAAGCCCCAGAATCCTCCAGCTCAATAGGAAAGAGAGAAAAATAGCAGAGGCTTCTCAAGGGACCTTAGGAGGAGTCGAAAATTTACACCTACCAGGTGTACGTTGACGGGAAGTCGGGGCTACTGGCATTTACAGGAAAGCCACTGTAATGTTATGCCCTGATTTCTTTGCTGCTGCCAATCTGATCTAATTATACTGGAAATCCCTTCTGTCATAACGATGTAACTCCTACTGTGCTGTGTCTCGTAATAATCACATAATGGGCCAGGATTTAAGCGTAATCAGATTTTGGCTTCCCTGTCATGTTTCTATAACGCTGCTATAAAACTGACATAATCACCAAAAAAGCACCCATTATTTAAACATCTTTATCAGATTGATGTATGGCAGCTCTCTCCCACTTTCTCTGTATATATATATTAAAAAAAATAACAGAAATTGGATTACCACTGCTGGGAACAGGCTATGATAAACTGTTTGCTCGTGTGCCGATTCAGCCTCAGCGATGTACCAAGCTCTCTTAATCATCTGCAACTGGCTTGTTGAATTTGCAGCAAAGGGCACACCAAACAAAGGGCCATTGTGGTTCCCGTTGAAGGAAGCACCTCCAGAATGATTTTTTTAAATTATTTATTTATTTATTTATTTTATTTATACCCTGCCCTCCCCGCATGCGGGCTCAGGGCAACTTACAACAATATGGCACTCAGTGCAATAAAACATAATAAAACGATTTAAAACAATTAGTACATGGGCCACGCCCAAGGTTCCCGCGTGACTAAAACCTTCTCTCCGTA
>NW_015172113.1:83891-87102 GCF_001447785.1 Gekko japonicus | reverse complement strand
ACCAACTGCCGCACCAGCCAAAGATGGTAAAAGGCCGCTTTGGCAGTGGCTGCTACCTGGGCCTCCATCGATAAGGTGGAGTCCAGGAGCACTCCCAAGCTCCTAACCTCCGAAGCTGGCACCAACGGCGCCCCATCGAAGGCCGGGAGCGGGAGCCCCAGTCCCACCCCGTTTCGACCCAGGCACAGGACCTCCGTCATACATGTTAGGGTACCAGCATCTGCAACCCCTGGGAGTTTTTTGAGGTGGGGATGTGTCTAGCCCCCCTAGAAACCCCACCATGATCTCTATGGTAAACACCACAGAGATTAGAGGGATTCCTAGACCATCTTCCAAATACGATATCACATGCCGGGTCGGATGCCATTCCGTACCCCCTTTTCTCCTACCGTGATCATGAGGGGCAGCAGGCAGGTGAGCCCAGCAGAGGGCAAACATTCTCGGGGGTGGGGGGGCAGCTGGCAAGTGTTCTTCTTTTACTCTTCCCTTCCTGTCCCTTTTCTGTATTATATTGTAGGCAACTCATTTTGAATTGTAAACTGCTTTAAATGCAAGAGCAAAAAGGTGGCATATGAATTCCAAAATCAGCATTTCTTCCTGCCTCTTTATTCGAGTAACACCTAGAAAGGCAAAGTGTGGGACATCATCATAGCCCAGATTTCCTCATTTCTCTTCAGGGGCAGTCCACGAAGGAGGACTCACACATTTTATTTCTTTGAATGTTACAAAGGGAGAGGGATGGGATTCTTGCCTTCGGCTGCAGTATGTCTCTCATACTGTCTGGTTCTGGCCTTAGCGGATAAGAACCAATGACCTTTGGCGGACTCAAAACACTCAGATTTTTCTAGACGGTAAATACTGCATAATGTTTAAGCGACTGCCAGCTGAAGTGTGTAGGATGTGAACAAGCTACTTCTGACATCCAGCCTACATTTTCAGCGTTTGACAATTAATCCCACAGGGAGGCGACATTTGAAAAGCCCTTGTGTTTTTTTCTAGCACTTTTTAAAGCACATCCAGGTTGCTAGGGACTTGGCATTTACAGCTGCGTGACCAGATTCCTCTTCATACAGCAGCCCACAAAATGTTGCCCTAAACTGTAAGTATGTGCCGTGGCATCAGTCTTACTCCCCCCAAAAAAGCAGGTTAGGGCCAATGTTCCCTCTAAGCTGTGGAGTCTCGTGAGCAAAAATTCTACTTTGTGAGCTACTGGCATTAAAGTTGTGAGCAAGCGATTTGGCTCCTGCATAAATTGGTTTGCTCTGGAGCCACCCTTCCCGAGCTGAGACAAAAATGTGTGAGCCAGAGGCTAAAAAACTGTGAGCTAGCTCACACCGACTCAGCTTAGAGGGAACACTGGTTAGGGCCTACCTCAGACCGGCTGGATGTCATCTGACTCCCCTTCTGTCACCGTTGTTCCCACATATTTCTTAAAGGCTGCCATATCGAAAAGTGACAAAGGTTAGAGCTCAGGTGGCCCTGACCTGGATAGCCCGGGCAAACCTGATCTTGTCAGATCTTGGAAGCTAAGCAGGGTGGCCCGGGCATGTATTTGGATGGGTCGCCAGAGGTCGCCATGACTTCCAGGCATGGGCATACACACACACTCACACAAATGCAAAAAAAGAGAAGACGATTAGGGCTCAGGTGCCAGAAGCCATACAGAATAATAGCTGCTGAGAGTCCTTTGATAGCCCTGGGGCAGCAGGATAAGGGTAAATTAGCTGGTCCTACAGGTTCTTTAAGTTACAAAGGAAGGGATATGGCTCAGTGGTAGAGCATCTGCTCGGCATGCAGAAGGTCTGAGGTTCAGTCCCCAGCATCTCCACTTTAAAGGGATCAGGCAGTAGGTGATACGAAAGTCCTCCACCAGAGATGCCAGTCTGAGTAGCCAATACTGACTAGGGATGCCAGCCTCCAGGGAGGACCTGGGGTTCCCTTGGAATGACAGCTCATCTCCAGGCTACAAAGATCACTTCCCCTCGGGAAAATGGAGGCTTTGGAGGGTGGACTCTATGGCATTGTACACCTCAGAGGTCCCTGGCCTCCCCAGGCTCCACTCCCAAATCTCCAGGAATTTCCAAACCTGGATCTGGCAACCCTCCCCCTTCCCACTGGTGTCTCCCCCCCCCTGGAAACCCTAATACTGACCTTGATGGACCTATGGCCTGATTCAGTATAGGACAGCTTTATACATCGACCCAAGTTATTTATGATCAATTAAAGTGCAAGGCAGGCAAGGGAAGAAAGGAAAATGTACTTGTAATGCATCTAGAATTTAAAAAAACAACAACAATACTTTTCAGGCTAGACTCACTTTGTGTAATTGCAGCAAGAGTTCAAGTGGGTTCAAGTGGGAAGAGGGGATGCTATGTGACCTACTCTCCTTCTGAAGCCATCTCTGTTTCCGCTATTGGGGGACTTAAGCAAAGAGTAACCAACTTCCAGGTAGGGCCTGGCGTTGTCCCGGAATGACAGCTCATCTCCAGACTACAGAGGTCAGCTCCCCTGGGAGAAATGGCTGCTTTGGAAGTTGGGCTCTGTGCCATCGCGCCCTCACTGAGCTCCCTCCCTTCCCTAAATGCCACTCTCCCCAGGCACTTCACCCCAGAGATCTCCAGGATTTTCCGATGCTGGAGCTGACAACCCTAGGGCACACCTGGAGTACTTTGTCCCTTTCTCCCATCTGTTTGCCAGATCACCTGTTCTCCATACCAACTCGGAGTAAGTGACATACGATGAGGGGGTAGAGGGCCCTGGGATTTGTCTCCTCTCCAAAGAGCGCAAGTACACATGAACATATGAAGATTCCTGATAGAGACCATTGGTCTGTCAAGGTAAGGTCTACTCAGATTGGCAGCAATTCTCCAGGGTCTTCAGGTAAAGATATTTCACAGCACCAATGAGCTGATACTTTTTAACTGGAGATGCAGGAGACTGAACCTGGGGCCTTCTCCCCGCAGAGCAGATACTCTCCCACTGAGTCACAGCCTCTCGTGCTCCGGACACACAATCACTCTAGCTGAGAACCAGTTTGGTGTAGTGGTTAAGTGTGCGGACTCTAATCTGGGAGAACCGGGTTTGGTTCCCCACTCCTCCACTTGCACCTGCTGATGTGACCTTGGGTCAGTCACAAGCTCTGACAAGAGCTGTCCTTGAAAAAGAGCAGTTTGTGTCAGAGTTCTCTCAGCCTCACCCACCTCACAGGGTG
>NW_015172113.1:34304-83758 GCF_001447785.1 Gekko japonicus | reverse complement strand
TTCTTCTTCTTCTTCTTCTTCTTCTTCTTCTTCTTCTTCTTCTTCTTCTTCTTCTTCTTCTTCTTCTTCTTCTTCTTCTTCTTCTTCTTCTTCTTCTTCTTCGGATGCCTGCTCCCTCTCAGCTATGGAGTCTTGTGAGCAAAAATCCTACTTTGTGAGCTGCTGGCATTAGAGTTGTGAGCGAGTGATTTGGCCACTGCATAAATTAGTTTGCTCTGGAGCCCTCCTTCCTGGGCTTAGACAAAAATCTGTGAGTCGGAGGCTAAAAAACTGCGAGCTGGCTCACACTAACTCAGCTTAGAGGGAATGCTGGCATGCCAGTTGCTCTCAGCAGGCAAACTCCCAGCTGTGCTCCGCTTTTGCCACCTGAGCTCAGTGAAACAGCAAGGGGGAACGGGATCCTGTTCGATCTGGAAACATAACGTCCAAGTGAAAACCTGGAAGTTATGTCACCGTGTTGAGGGATGCTGCAGAAAGTCCCCCCCAGTCACTACAGTATTTACCACAGAAATTAGAAAAAATCTTATAACATTGCATGATGCAGTGATGACACAGTCAGGTCTTCACCCAGGAGAAATGTTGCTGCGTTGCACAATCTCTTTTCCCCGTGCCCAGCCCCCAAAAGTCTTCTGGGGGTTCCAGGCCTCTATCTGACATCAAAAATTCAGTTTATAGCCGCTTTAACCAAGCATTCATATTCTTTGCACCAAGCTGGTGTTTACTGCAGAGGAGCCAGTATTTTCCATGCACATATCCTCACCCCTTTTGGTTTTATATTCCTTTCTTCCCACCCCAGTGCTCAGGTGTCCCACTTTAAGAAACCCCGCTCTCGAAAGATACATCTTTGATTTGCACAGTTGCTTGCAGCTAATTCTCATTAGCATAGGATCTCTGCTGTGTGAAACAGCTTAAAATGTGTATTTTGTCATTCTGGGTAATACAGTGCTCCCCAGAGGCTGTAAAATGGCCTACTTGTGTGTCTGTGTGTGTGTGTGTGTGTGTGTGTACGTGTGTGTGTTTATCAAACTGTGTTCTCCATCTGAAGACCAACATGTAATTATCTGCTGTAATTTATCCCGAGAGGCAATATTTCCTCGGCACCTAAACCCGAGAGAGGTGTTCGCTTCTCTTCTGAGTAAGCAGGCTACTGCAGTCCTTAAGCAGGGAACTCGCACGGCTCTGAAATACTTGATATTTTCCTCTATAGTTGAACATTGATTGCCAATCCCCAGGTGGCGACTGGAGATCTCCTGGGATTACCATGGACCTCCAGGCAACAGAGGTCAGGTCCCCTGGAGAAAATGGCTGCTTTGGAAAGTGGACTGTATGGCATTATACGGTACCAGGGCTCTTTTTGTAGAAAAAGCCCAGCAGGAACCTATTAGCATAATAGGCCACACCCAACAGCAGGAACTCATTAGCATATTGGGCCACACCCCTGACAGCACAGCTCATTAGCACATTAGGCCGCACCCCCATGTTACCAGAAGTGTGGTTATCCAGCCACACCCACCTTTTGCTTGTTATTCTGTTTACCTTGTCTGTTGTCACCAGGGCCTTTTTTGTAGCAGGAACTCCTTTGCATGTTAGGCCACACACCCCTAATGTAGCCAATCCTAATGAGTTTCTGCTGTTGGGTGCGGCCTATTATGCTAATGAGTTCCTGCTGGGCGTGGCCAACTTGGGAGCCAGCCGGAACTCCGTTCCTGTACGTTCCTGCCAAAAAATAGCCCTGATTATACCTTGCTGAAGTTTTCTCCTGGGACCCTGCCCTCCCCTCAACCCTAGTGGTCAGGTGCTTAACCCTTCCCCAAACCCCACACTCCCCAGACTCCACTCCCCAAATCTCCAGGAATTTCCCAACCCAGAACTGGCAACCCTACTGCCAAAGGATCTCTGTTATAGAATAAACCAGAACTCTGTGTTAAAATCATGGCTTCTCTCCATAGGGAGCCTGTGTTCCAACACAGGTTTGCTTAGCAGGTCTTGCCTCACAGTGCCTTCTGTCCAGAGAAGCAACACAGCTCCTGCTAGGGCTTGTGCTTTCTCCATTGCAGTGCCTTTCTGTTATTTAATGCCAGAATATTTCATTCCTTTCGGTATTATATAACACAAGAAAGGGGACCCGCGAAACTCGGGGGGGGGGAGAGAAGAGCTCCACGCAGAGGAGGAGGAGGAGGCAGCAGCAGCAGGTAAGCCCTCTTCCCCCATCCCTGGACACCGGCGGCGTGGTCTGAGCGGCTTCCAGCTGCCGGGCCCCACCAATCTCTCCCGCCCCCACTCCTTCACACTCCGCCGGTCTCCTTCCCTCCCCCTCCAGCTCCCGCAGCCGTTCTCCTCCTCCCCCCCACCTCAGCTCCGGCGGCACGGCCTGAGAGGCTTCCAGCTGCCGGGCCCCGCCTCCTTCACCCTCCGCAGTTCTCCTCCCCCACATACCACCCTCGGCTCCGGCAGCGCGGCCTGGGTGGCTTCCAGCCGCCAAAACCCACCAATCCCGTCGATCTCCTTCCCTCCCCCTCCGGCTCCGACGGCCATTCTCCTCCTCCTCTCCCCCCACCTCGGCTCTGGCGGCGAGGCCTGAGCGGCTTTCAGCCGCCGGCCCACCGCAGAGTTCACAGAGCGTTCCCTGCGCATGCACAGGAAATGCTCTTTTACTTTTGAGGGGATTTAAATATCCCCCCTATATTTTTTCAACTTTTTAGATTTTTGTGCACTCCTGGGGACTGGCCCAAGTGTGAAGGAAGATCTCCCTGCCCCCCAGGTGCCCCCGATGTGCGGATTTAGATATCCGCACGCAGGGGGTGCCTTCGCTATTAGATATATAGATGCATATGTATGTATGTCTCTCTGTACCACCTAGCCATGTCCCCTGAGTCATGCAATTCTTAGGACCATAGAATCACACAGAGTTGGAAGGGGCCATACAGGCTATCTAGTCCAACCCCCTGCTCGATGCAGGATCAGCCTAGAGCATCCCTTGACAAGTGTTTGTCCAGCCGCTGCTTAGACTGCCAGTGAGGGGGAGCTCACCACCACCCCAGGCAGCCAATTCCACTGTTGCGCAACTCCTACTATAAAAAGTTTTTCCTAATATCCAGCCAGTACCTTCCCACCCTTAATTTAAACCCATTATTGCGAGTCCTCTCCTCTGCTGCCAACAGGAACAGCTCCCTGCCCTCCTCTTAAGTGACAGCCCTTCAAAGACTTACAGAGAGCAATCATGTCCCTCCCTCAACCTCCTCTTCTCCAGACCAAACATTCCCTTTCCTCATAGGGCTTTCCTCATCCAGTGATGAATTTAGTGATGAAGCATCAGCTTTGCATGCAGAGGGTCTCAGGGTCAATCCTCAGCATTTCCAGTTAAAAGGATCGAGTAATAGGTGATGTGGAATATGGTATGGTATGGTATGGTATGGTATGGTATGGTATGGTATGGTATGGTATGGTATGGTATGGTATGGTATGGTATGGTATGGTATGGTATGGTATGGTATGGTATGGTATGGTATGGTATGGTATGGTATGGTATGGTATGGTATGGTATGGTATGGTCCAATCTCATCAGATCTCAGAAGCTAAGCAGGGTTGGTACTTGGATTGGGGGATCACCAAGGAAGGCCCTGCAGAGGAAGGTAATTGCCAACCACTTCTGCTTCATATGCCTTCAAAACCCTTTGCTGGCATTGCTAAAAGTGGTTTGCAACTTGACGTCACATATATACATAATAGGTGACGTGATGAACTTCTGCTTAAAACCCTGGAGAGCCACTGCCAGTCAGGCAGACAGTACTGAACTTGATAGACCAATAATCTGACTCAAGATGAAGCTGCTTCATGTGTTTGAATTCAGGCTTTAGTTTGGAATGTTTTCTTGGAATATGTTGTCATGGGAACAGAAATGACAGAAGGTACCAGCAGGCAATGAATGCATTTAAGTCTCTATGAAACTAACTTAAGGTTTCACAACTTGTGATTCACCAACTAAACATGTTGTGGTTGGTCACTGCAGGCTGTCAAGCCCCCCATGTGGGCAGAGAATCTCCTGCTCCCAGGCCCGGTTGCCCCCTGCTGTTTCTAGTGACAGCAGGAGAAAAATGAAAAAAGAAGAACAAGAACTTCTGGTTTTACCATAGAGTTTCCAGTGATTCCTAGAGCTACCCTTTGTCACTTCTGGGATACCTCTAGAAATTGCCAGGAACTCTATACCAAGAATTTCTTGTATATAGATGAAGCCTTCCTTTTCTTTTTAAATTTTTCTCCCAGGATGGTGCCCAGCCCTCCCCACAACCCTTTCACTGCCTGGCAACCCAACTGATCAGGTGCTTAACAATCCCTCCTGTCCCTGTTTTGTAGTCTCAGGCAGGCAGTAAAAGCTGGAAGTTCATTGAGTGCATAGCTGACTGACCACCACACAAGAGTTGTGAGTTGTATTAGGCCACAGATGATGCAAGCACTAGGTCTAGTGCAATGTGTAGGATTCGAAGTTTAGTGTTGCTAGCCCTGATAGTGGCAAAGAAAACGTTTAAACATGCTTGCGGGGACGCTGAACTGCAGGCTGTGGAAGGTCAGTAGTTCAGCAGTTCGAGACCCGGGTGTTGCATGATGGAGTGAGCTCCCATCTCTAGTTCCAGCTCCTGCCAACCTAGCAGTTCGAAAGCAAGCAATTGCAGGTAGATAAATAGGTAACAGCGTTCCGTGCACCTTGGTGTTTAGTCATGCTGGCCACATGACCACGGAAACTGTTAGATCGCGCTAACAAAGGACTCGTAGAGTGATTCAGCAAGTGATTCAGCTTTTATTGGAAGTAACGAACAAGCACTAACTCAGTAAGAAACCAGAACAGAAAACAGTGGGAGCTTATGCTCCTTTTAAACATAACCGGGCTAATGTAGCCACGCCTATTTACATTTAACAACCAATGAGATTGCTAGAATAAAGACCAATGGGAGTCTTTCCCTCCTAGGGAATGGTATCGTTCTGATTGGTCGCTGTTACGAAGCGACCAATAGGAAGTTCGCTCAGAGGAGCCCTGGTCTGGCTCGAAGCTTAACACGGGAGTCCTATGAGGTGATTCATGTAATCATTTCAATACATTACAATTCCTCCCCCCTAAGTTAAGCCATCATCCCAATTGTTTTATTATTTACAAACATGCAATCAACCTTTGTACATCAGTTATTCCAACAGTATTTACACTCATAGTCCTTCAGATAAGTCGGCATTTGCCGCGAACGCTGGGACCTGCGGAGCGGTGCAGGCTCCATGGGCAGACAAGGTTGTGGGTCAGAGTGGGGTTCACTACAGCCTGGATCAGGCACAGACTCGACTGGGATTTCAGCCCCGCACACAGGGTTCTGCCCTGACTCGGGGACAGTACCGGGCCTTTCGGTACTCACCGCCTGCTCTGGGGGTGTCCACTCGACATCAGGGGATTCAGCCGTCGGAGAGTCAGCGCTGTCCCTAGCCCAACGTCTCCTTAACTGATCTATGTGGCGCCGCCATATTCGACCGTCAGCTAACTGCACCACATACATTCGAGTACCCACAGAGTCGGATATAACCCCAGGAAGCCATAAGTGCCCGTTTGCATAATTTCGTGCGAAAACCTTGTCCCCTTTTTCAAACATGCGCACCTTCGGTTGCGCCGTGGTACGCTCGGATTGCTCTTCAGTGAGGTCTGGGTGCATTCGGTTCAAACGGGTCGTGAGTCTCCGCCCCATTAACAATTCGGCCGGACTACGGCCTGTAGCACTACAGGGGGTGGTGTGCTGCAGCAAAAGAAAGGAGCCCAGCCTCTGGCTCCAGTCCCCTTCGTCCATTTTACCCAGGGCCTCTTTGGCCGTCCTGACCATCCGTTCGGCTTGGCCATTAGATGCCGGATGGAAAGGGGCCGAAGTCATTTGGCGTATGCCATTACTCGTGAGGAAGAGCCTAAATTCCTCAGACACAAATTGAGGCCCGTTGTCACTGACGATGACGTCAGGCAACCCGTGGGTGGCAAAAAGTCGGCGGAGCGCATGGATCACAGCAAGTGATGTGGTCGATTTCATATGCACGACCTCCAGCCATTTGGACATAGCGTCCACCACAATTAGGAACATTTGCCCTTGGAGAGGGCCAGCAAAATCTATATGCAATCTGGCCCAGGGTTTACCAGATGACTCCCAGCCTTGGGGTGTAGCTTGTGGGGGATCGGGTCTGACTTGCTGGCATTTGGGACACCCTCGTACCCATTCTTCGATCTCTTTGTCCAGCCCCGGCCACCAGACATACCCTCTGGCCAACGCTTTGGTGTGTACCATACCGGGGTGACCCTCGTGCAGCGACTCTAACACTCTCGTCCTGAGTTTGTCAGGAACCACCACCCTGTTCCCCCATAATACACAGCCCTTAGAAATGGATAGTTCATTTTGACGGCTTTTGTAAGGGCCGAACTCCGGTTCAACGCTTCCAACCGGCCACCCCCTCCAAACCCAGTTTAATACTCGGGACAGCACGCTATCCTTGGCCGTGTGTGCTGCAATGTCCCTGGATGATACCGGGGGTCGAGGAAGCTCCTCAATTGCCAAGACCTCACAGGCGGGGGCAGGGTCTGCGCCAATGTCCGGCACCGGGCACCGGCTGAGGGCATCCGCATGCCCAATCGCTTTCCCAGGCCGGTGCTCTAAGTCAAAATCATAAGCCTGCAAAAATATCGCCCATCTAAGCATGCGTGGGGACATGATGTTTGGCAATTGCTTATCGGGCGCAAAAATCCCCAGTAGCGGCTTGTGGTCAGTGACCAGCAAAAATCGTCTGCCAAAAATAAAATCATGGAACTTTTTGACAGCCGCTACCAACGCCAGACCCTCCTTGTCTATCTGGGCATAGTTCCGCTCTGCCGCAGATAGTGATCTAGAATAAAAAGCGATAGGCGCTTCGCTCCCATCAGGCATCAGATGGCTTAAAACTGCGCCTACTCCAAAAGGTGAAGCGTCAGCAGCTAACACCAGGAGCTTGTGTTCATCATAATGCGTGAGTACGGCATTAGATGTCAGCAGCTCCTTGACTCCCACAAAAGCCTTTTCCTCGGCCTGCCCCCACTTCCATTTTGCCTCCTTGTGCAAAAGCGCGTGCAAAGGGGCCGCCACTGATGCCTTATGCGGTAAAAACGCATGATAAAAATTCAGGAGTCCTAAAAAGGATTGGAGCTCCTTCTTACTCACCGGCCTGGGGGCGTTTTGGATTGCAGATACCTTCTCATCCGTGGGGTGGACTCCCTCTGCGTCAATGCGAAACCCCAGGAAGTCCACACTTTCCACCCCGAGCGTGCATTTTGAGCGCTTAACTCTGAGACCGGCATTTTGAAAACGCCTGAGGACCTCTTTAACCCGGTCCAGTAGTTCCTGTTCAGACCCGCCCGCAATCAGCACGTCGTCAAAATAGGGCACTGTGCCAGGTACCCCCCTTAGTAGACGTTCCATGAGGCCCTGAAAAATCCCAGGTGCTACGTTGACCCCGAATTGCAGCCTGTTCACTTTAAAAGCCCCTTGGTGGGTTACAATTGTTTGGGCCTCGGCAGCCTCCGGGGTGACAGGCAACTGCTGGTATGCCTGGGCCAGGTCAAATTTGGCGAAAATCTTGCCACCCCCCAGGGAAGCCAAAATGTGGCTTATTACCGGGACCGGGTACGAATGTTGCTGCAGCGCCTTGTTAATCGTACATTTGTAATCGGCGCATAGTCGTATGGACCCATCTGATTTGACAGGGGTTACGATCGGGGTCTCCCATTTGCTGTATGGTACTGGCTCTAAAACCCCTTGCTCAACTAGTTTGTCAATCTCTTTTTCCACCTTATGTTTGAGAGACACAGGTACTTTCCGATACTTCAACCTAATAGGTTTGACTGACGGATCTAAGTCAAACGCAACCGGGGGGCCCTTGTACCTCCCCAACCCTTCGGCAAATACATCAGGGAACAGGTCGTACAGCATGCCCCATTTATTTTCAGACATCCTGTTAATCCCAGAAATACCAATGCCCAATGGCTCAAACCAATCTAACCCTAGCAGGTTAACCCGGTCTCCCTCTGCAATCAGGAATGACAGTTTAACACATTTCCCCTTATACTCAACAGTAACAGAGTCCCGTCCGGCCAAGGGAATTCGGTTGCCCTGGAAGTCGGACACTCTGGTTCCCGCAGGCTGGAGCCGCCGCCGGCTTCGGTTCGGGAACAACTGGCGCCAGGACGCGGCAGAAATCACCGTCACGGACGATCCTGAGTCCACCTCCATTGTACAGGGTCGGCCGTCGAGGAGTGGAGTCACGGTGATCTTGCCCTGGCTGCTGGTGCGATTTACGGCCGATGCGCTCGACAAGGTCGCCGTCAACTGGCAGCTTGCTTCCGATGCTGAGGAACGGGTCTTGCCTTGGGTGCTGACTGGAGTGCCCCTCTGCGCTGACCGGTTGTTAGTTGAGGGATCCTTCTTTGCTGATCTGCAGACTCTGGCCAGATGACCACGCCGTCCACACGCTCTGCAGTCGACATCACGAGCCCAACAGGAGTCGCGCTGGTGTTTCCCGCCACAACCGGAGCAAGGCTTGACGTTGGTAGTCTTCGCTGGGGTCCGCTTGCCTCGAACCGCGTTGACGTCATCATCCGCGTCTTCGCCCTCGCTGTCTCGTTGAGCGTGTATACTGGGCTCTGCCACCCGCTGGCGGACCTCCTTCGTGGACTTCTCCGCTGCTTCCGCGGCCATGGCCTCTTCGTAGGCCACTGCCCAGGTCAGGGTGGTGCGGGCGAACAGCCTCTGTTGCAGCCTTTCATCTTTGAGACCGCAGACGAGACGGTCTCTGAGGGCTTCCTCCACGTTGTGGAAATTACATGGCCGTGCGGCTTTGCGAAGGGCCGCCACGAAATCTGCGATGGTCTCGCCTCCGGCCTGGTTCCGCTTGTAAAAAGCGTGCCGGCAGGCGATCTCCGACGGTTGTGGAGAATAGTGAGCCTTAAGCTTCTCCGTGATGTCAGCGTAGGTGACAGTCTTTATATCAGTTGGGGCCACCAACGACCTGGCTATGTCGAAGGTCCCCTTCCCGCAGGAACTCAGGAGGCATGCTCGTTTCTTCGCCTCATCGGTGATGTCGTGGGTCTCCAGATGGAACTCGAACCTGGACAGGTAGGAGTCCCAGTCTTCTGAGGAGGGTTCGAAGCACTCGAACTTCTGGCTTCCAGCCATCGGGGGAGACTTGGGCACCGGAGCTGGTGGCGCCTCCGCCGGATCGGCTGCTGTGCTCTGCTCGCTTTCTTCCGAGTCCGAAGTGTGGATGTCCGCAGGGCTGCCTACCTGCTCTAACATCCCATCCTCGTCGCCAATTGTTAGATCGCGCTAACAAAGGACTCGTAGAGTGATTCAGCAAGTGATTCAGCTTTTATTGGAAGTAACGAACAAGCACTAACTCAGTAAGAAACCAGAACAGAAAACAGTGGGAGCTTATGCTCCTTTTAAACATAACCGGGCTAATGTAGCCACGCCTATTTACATTTAACAACCAATGAGATTGCTAGGATAAAAACCAATGGGAGTCTTTCCCTCCTAGGGAATGGTATCGTTCTGATTGGTCGCTGTTACGAAGCGACCAATAGGAAGTTCGCTCAGAGGAGCCCTGGTCTGGCTCGAAGCTTAACATAGGAGTCCTATGAGGTGATTCATGTAATTGTTTCAATACATTACAGAAACGTCTTTGGGCAGCGCTGGCTCTTCGGCTTTGAAACTGAGATGAGCACCGCAACCCTAGAGTCGGATTCGACTGGCTTTCGAGCAAGGGAATCTTTACCTTTACCTTTAGTTTATTAGAAGTTTGTGACTTGATTTACTGGGCCTCTGCTGTTCTATGTCACCATATTTCACTCCCATTTGTATTATATCATGGGTTATGTAGTCTTAGAACTGCCTAAACAATCCATAGTTCCCATGCATGATAGTGCAAAATGTACATAATTTCTGTTGCCTTGGTGATTGCAATAAAAATAGAGCAGTTTCTAGATAAAGCACAGCTGATTCCATGAGCAATGCAGATTTCTCTAAGCTCCAACTTTCCCCAGAAGCCTAATTTATTTACAGAACCCTAAACTTTGACCAAATCTTTTTTAGGTAGAATTTGGTTGGCCTGCACAATAATCCTGTGGTCTGGTTGAAAACTACTGGGTGGTAATGATTGCCACTTGCCCAGACCTGGGTAGTCTTAAGCTAGCCCAATTCTATCAGATCTTGGGAGCTAAGCTTGGTCAGTCCTGGTTAGTACTTGGATGGGAGACCACCAAGGAAATTTAGGGTTGCTATGCAGAGGCAGGCAATGGCAAACACCTTTTTTCTCAAAATAGTTTTATTCATTTTTCATTTACAACAAGGATATGCAAGATGGGCAAGTAAATATAGTGTACATATACATATCGTACCCTATACATACATTCAGTCTATTCAGTCTAATCTATAAACTGATATGTTTCGTTTCTGTACAATTCATACTGTATAGTAGTAATACATATTTTGAGTGCTACAAAAGGTGAAGAGTACTTATTACCTCGGGTACAGTTTCCTTTGTAGTTAGATGTGCTAAAATGGGAGACCATGTACATGTAATATCATTGTGTTCACCTTTGGGTTTGTTTTGTTTCAAAATGTCTGAGATTTTTCCATTACATATAGGTTCCATAGTTTTTTATACCAGAAGTTTGTGTTTAGTTTGTTTTGGGATTTCCATGTGGATGCTACTGTGGTTTTTGCTGCAAATAGTAATAAACTGTTTCTTTTCCTTTGTGTTAAGGATAGAGTGGTTTCCTCTATTTTGTGTTCGGTTATGATCCTTATTTCCTCTATTATTTTGTCCCAATAGGATGCTACTACAGGGCATTTGTACCAGCAGTGTATATAATTGCCTATTTCTTTGCATCCCCTCCAGCAAAGAGGAGTTGAATTACTTGAGATGTGTGATATTTGTTGAGGAGTTTTGTACCACTTGGACATTATTCTGAATTTTTGCCATTTTTGTGTGATGATGGGAGATTTATTTTCATAGGTTCTCCAGATGTCTAGCCATTTGTCATGGGTGAGATTAGTTTTATTTATTTATTTATTTATTTATTTATTTATTTATTTATTTAGATTTCTATCCTACCTTGTCTGACAAGCAGGCTCAGATTTCCCCCCCAATATTTTTAAGGTAGTGTTGTGTTTTCTTGTAACACCGTTAAAATGGCATATATTCTGGATATTACCCCTTTTTTGCTTTCATCTGCATCTTTTATCAGCACTTCAAAGGGAGTTATTGGTTTTTGTAAGATTTCTCTAAGTTTTGTTTTCGAGCATAGATGGTTAAATTAAAGGTATTGATACCATGTTATCCTTAGATTAAATTTGAGTTCCATTGTGTTTTTGTTCATTATCTTTTTATGTGATGTTAGGTCCTGTAGCTTTATGATACCTGCTTCTTTCCATTTTATATACTCCAGGGTACATTGTCTTGGCAGGTACCAGGATTGACTGTAGAATGAGGAGAGCCTTGAAATGATTGGTGTAAGGTTTTTCCTGAATTTGTCCCAGATTGTTAGTGTTGGGTTTAGGAGTTTGTTTTGTTTCGCTTCTTTGGGTCTAATGCTGGTCTGTTGCCAAATGATATCTCTAAGGGTGTATGGTTTTGCATTTTCTGATATTATGTTAATCCAGTCTGGGATATTTTCTGTTTTAAGCATGGTTATTATTCTGGTGAGGTGGGTGGCGTAGTAGTAATTCTGTAGGTTGGGGAATTTCATTCCTCCCAATTTGTCAGTTCTGTATAATATTTGTGCCCTTATTCTGTGCTTTTTTTGAGCCCAGAGGAAGTTATTTAATATTTTTTGCCATTCTTTTAATTTTGAGTTCGGTATTTCCATTGGTATCGTTCTGAAAAGGAAGATGAATTTAGGGAGGATAAAAGATTTTATTAAGTTGTATCTGTCTGTCCAATTTGGGTTTGTTTTTTCCCACTTTTGTAATTGGGTTTTAATTTTCTTAAGTATACGTGTGTGATTCTGTTCTATTAATTCATTCAGGTTCCTTGTGATTTTGATTCCAAGATATGTTAAGGCAGATTCAGTCCAGTCATATTTAGTTGTCTGTAGAATTTTATCCTTTATATTTTTTGCTATGTGGCTCAGCATCAATTTTGATTTTGTTTGGTTAATTTTAAGGCCAGATACCTCGCTGTATTCTTTCAGTACATTTTGGAGTGAGATCAATGAATCGCTTGGGTTGGTTAGGAACAATATCATGTCATCCACAAATAATGTGAGTCTGTAATGCTTCCTCCCTATTTCAATTCCTTCAATTTTGTCTTTGTTTCCGAGTATGTTGGCTAGTGGTTCTATTGCAATTGCAAATAGTAGGGGTGAAAGAGGGCATCCCTGTCTTGTGCCTTTTTCAAGACTAAATGGTTCTGAGAGAGCATTATTTATTTTTAGGCACGATGTAGGGTTTTTGTAAATGGCATTGATGATGTTTAAGAATTTTTGTCCAAAGCCCATCCTTGGCCCCTGTCACACGGGCAGGAAACTGCAGAGGAGAAGTGTGGCTGTTTGCCCTGGGGCAAACTAACATGCAGTAAAGCGATCAGACCTACTGTGGAGGTTCTGTGGAGGTACTGTGGAGGTTCCATGGCAAGGGAGAGGTGCCGATCACAACACACGCCTGCGCGCAATGAAGAAGCGCGCGGCGCGGCGAACTTGTTTTCTTTTTTTGTGTACACTACGAATGCGCATGCTCCGTTGGGTGCGTGTGCGCATCCACGGAGACGTGGGGGAAAAAAACCCCTTTTCCGCAAGGGGACATGGGCGGGCGCCGGATACCACCAGAAACGTGATCAGACGCCCGCCCTTGCCCCGTAGTTTCTGGAAACTAGTACCTCGAGGGTACTAGTTTTTTGCTGCGCTTTTTCGGCAGGAAGCCTCAGTTGTGCCACGGAAGCGCTACGCTTCCCAGATGTGCTGGTGATATCGCGACCGGAAACTCCGCTTGTCTTCCGTATCTCTTGCGTGGCTAATGTTGCGTGTGACCGCAGCCCTTAATAATAGTTCCTTTAGGTATGAAATTTCTGTAGTAACAAATGCTTTCTCTATGTCTAGAGAAAGCAGAGTCATTTCGATTTTGTTTTGCTTTGCGATGTCTATTACATTGAGAACCTTGTGAGTGTTGTCTATTAGAACTCTACTTGGCATGAATCCTACTTGATTTTGTGAGATGTAATCTGTTATGAATTTGTTTAATCTCTTGGCTATGACTGAAGTAAATATTTTGGAGTCAATGTTCAGTAGTGAAATTGGTCTGTACGATGAGAGTAATGTGGTGTCTCTTTGTGGCTTGAGTAGGACTACCACTGTAGCCTGTGACCATGACGGAGGGAGCTGTCCCCTGTGTAGTATGTGGTTGCATGCCATTGCTAAGGGTTCAGCTAAGATGTGAGCAAAGGTTTTGTAGACTTCGTTTGTGTATCCATCTGGACCAGGTGATTTATTTATTTTAATTGTTTGATGGAGTCTATGATTTCTTGTTTCAAGATAGGTTTTTCCATTATTTCTTTGTGGTCCATACTTATTTTTGTAATGGGATATTTGTGGAAATGCTCGGTGATACTATTTTGTGGTGTGTTATTTGATGAGTATAGGTTTTGGTAGTAATCCCAAAACGTTTGTATTATAGGTTTGTTTTGGGTATGTATTTTGCCTTTTTTGTCCTTTATGCTATAAATAGTTCTCTCCATGTGTTTGGAGTTGGCTCTCTTGGCTAAGATTTTTAAGGATTTTGGGGAATTATGCCAAAAATTTCGTTTTAGGAATAGCAGATTTTTTGTATGTGTGTGATTTCAAATAGCTCTGGTTTATGCCTTGCTGCGAGCAATTTTGTGTAAATTTTCTTACTACAGTTTTGTTTATGTTTGTTTTCTAGGTCTTGTATGGTGTTTAGAAGATTTTGTCTTTCTGTATTTTTTTGTTTGTTTATGTATGATGTTTTGGATAAGAGATGTCCCCTCAAGTCTGGTTTGAAAGCATCCCAGATCATGGTAGAAGCAGTCTCGTTATTTGTGTTCTACTGAAAGTATTATCTTATTTGGGTTTCTATTTCTGCCCTGTGTATTGAATTTGTTAATAAAGTTCTATTTGTAATCCATTGTGGTTTATTTTTTGTGTCTTCATCCTTTGTGAAAACACAGTCTACCCATGCATGGTCTGACCATAACTTATATCCTATTTGTGTTCAGCTTGTTATTTATTATATACCCTGGGAAACTAGTAGGTAATCTATGTGTGTATGGATTTGATGTCTGAATGAGTAGAATGTATAGTCTTTCTCATTTGGGTTGTCATGGTCTGTAAATAATTTTGTTAGGACTGAGGATTTTTTGTATTTTTTAGGTTTCTTTTTAAGGAAGGTTCTATCCAAGATTGGGTCAGCCAGGAAATTTACATCCCCTCCCAGGATGATTTTCCCCTCTGTGAATTTGTCTAATTCAATTATTAGAGTCTCTCTTATGAATTTTAATTGGCCTTGGTTTGGAGCATATAGTGAGCCAATTGTTATTACTTTATTTTCTAGAATTCCTTTTATGAAAATGAATCTACCTTGTGTGTCTTTTAATGTGTCCTGACATGTGAAGTGTATGTTTTTAAATAAGAGTATAGCTACCCCTCTGGATTTAGAATTCCCATGTGTTAGGATTTGTTGATTGAACCAATTGGTTTTAAATATTTGGGTTTTTTATGCATTAAAGTGTGTCTCTTGCAGCAAGAGGATATCTGGACATAGTTTCATTAAGTTTGTGTAAACTCTCTTTCATTTCACGGCATTATTAAGACCTGTGGTGTTGAGCGTAAGTACTTTTATGTTATGAGTCATGACTCAATGTTGATGACAAACCTGTTGTTGGCTTGAATTTATAGATCAAACTCTCGAGTTCTGTGTATTACAACAACAGAGCAGTACAATACAATACGATTATTAGATTAGTAACACAAAAAATAACACTATTCAGTTTCTATTAGTTAAATATACCCTTATAATTTAGTTATATGTAATAGAATTTGTACTTAAAATACAATTTATGTTAATTAAATTATCACTTATTTTTTACTATATGAAATTTAAAACTCTTACTTCTAGTACTTTTACTTCTTTCCTGTTAAACTTCCTTTTACCTATCCTACCGGTTATGTTTCCTTAAACTTTCCCCACTTCACCTATTACTACTTATTACTAAATTTCTAAATCCCTCCCCCCCCCGAGACTACTACTATGTCTACCAAAATACAATGTTGGAATAACAATAACAATAAAAACAGCCTTTGGGGCTTCTGTTCTCTCACAGGAGAGTAGAGTATACTACTTCCCCTTTCCTGGCCTGAACAAGGTTTGTGTTGTTAAATTTCTTTCTTAAATTGCCTTCCCCCTTTCCTAACTCAAGATTAAGCATGCTCTAACATTGAGCTTGTAAAGGACCTGTAACCTTGTGTATCTAAGGAATGCTAGAACATTGATTGTTAATTTTTTTTTGCAACCTATAATTATCATGTAATTGGTGCACAGATTAAAATGCTGTGTGGCTCCTGCTGCTTTTTCCCCAGTGTGTTGGTTTCTGTGTGTTTTCTTTTGGAGCGTTTCTTGCTGCACTCTGATGGTTCATTCAGACCCAGCCTTTTCAGCATTTGTAGACCTGTCTCATAGTCATGCACTTGATACTTTTTTCCTTCCTTGAAGACTTGAATTATAGCAGGGCCAGTCCACTTGTAGCTTTGGTTGACAGACTGTAGCTGGCTTGTTATAGATTTCAGTTCTCTTCTTCTGTTGATGGCTTCTGATGGTAGGCCTTGATATACTTCTATTTTCGTATTCATGAAATCTAAGCTTCCCTTTTGTTTTGCTTCAGCCAGTATTTTTTTTTATTCTGTAATCCAGTAGAGTGAAGATGATATCTCTAAGGCCCTTTTTGTTGGCATTGGGTAACCCTAACCCAAACAGTAAGCCTTCATTATTATGGGCGGTTCTCCCATGTCAAGTCTCAGAGTGGCAGCTTACCAACTGGCTATAAAAGCTGGAGGTCTGCTTCTTGTTCTAGTTGTTCCGGGAAGCCTCGTAGTTTCAGATTGTCCTGACTCGCCTCCATTTCCAGAATTAGCATTTTGGCTTTCAGTTGTTCAGTGTCTTCCTATGCCTGTTTGTTTTCCTCCCTGATTGCTTCCGCCAATCGTCATTGCTCCTACCACGATCTTTTTCGTCTTGTGGATGGATGCTTTTATATGAGTGAGTTGCTCATTTATTGGACTGAATAGTGCCCCCATTTTGATCTTTAGTCAATCTTCCATCTCTGACAAGTCTCTTTTTGTGAGTATGGGGGTTGTTGCTGGTTCCTCCAATGAGCCGGTCGCCATTTTAACCGCCGTTTTTGCTGCGCCGCCTTTGGCCATTTCTGCCGATTTCGGCTTGAAATAGCCACTTTCCGCTCTGAAACTCAGTCTTGCTGGTTTGCTTACTTTCCCTTCTTTTGGCTTTCCATATGTTTGTTTGGGTGCCTTTTTGATTTACCGTTAGGATCGGGGCTTGGACGAGCTATGGGGCTAAGCGGCCATTTTCCGCGCGTGATCTGCATGCCCCCCTTGCAAACACCTTTTAATATCTCTTGCGTTAAAAACTCTAGGGGGTTGCCATAAGTCAGCTGTGACTTGTCATAAAGAAAAGATTGCCACTCACATGTAACTGATTTTAAAATTGTTTCCGTAATGTTCCTTGTAGGGAGATCACATCGGAGCCGCTTGTGGCATGGCTATTTCTCACAACAACACTTCTGGCACCAATGCTGTACACTTCTTCATTGGTGTGCAAAATGGGGGGGAGGCTGTCAGCAGAAATGATACACAAGATGCCACGTTTAAAAGGCTAAAACAGGAAGCGTCAGTATGGTTGCCAACTCAAGTGGGTTATTCCTGGAGATTTGTGGGTGGAGACTGGGGAGGACAGGGTTTGGGGAGGGCTCTCAGCAAGGTATCATGCCATACAGCCCATCATCCAAAGCAGCCCCTGGAGAGCTGTTGTAGTTCCACCTGCAGGCTGGCAACCCCAAGTGTCCGGCATTTGCCCTTCCTGGTTGCCACAGGCAAGTGTGCATCCAAAGCTGCTCACAAAATTATTTTCAATTGAAATTAAAGAGGCCTTATTTGGGCTTGGCTGCAGCGCTGAGAATGGTTAGCAAGATGTTGGGGGCAAGGATCTCTTGGCAGCCAATTAATTATACTGATAAAGATGGTATACAAATTCTAGAAAGGTTTCCTTGTGCCATAAATCTCTTCCAGAATTAAATTTTACACTCTGTTGTCCTGAAAATAATCTCCTCCAGGTCATTAAACAAACAAATGAACTATGTTAATAGCTGGTATGTTACTTTAAAGCCTAGAAAGAGCTCCAGCAGGATGGCCGTCTGCACCATGCCAAATATGGTGTTTGTCTCTGGGATGTGAAATGAAGATCTCAAATAAAGTGTGATTAATTCACTAGAGGGCCATAGAGATCTCTTTTCATGAGCTGGATTAATTCCATAACCCACAGATGGTCATTATGGGCTCTGCCGATGTGATTGTGAAATAAACATAAGTGTCACTCTGTTTTTTATTGCAGCCTTCATTTGGGCTTAACTCTTTGGAGGGATGTCTCTAACTCAAAACGTTAAGTCACAGGCACCCAATCCACAGCCTCGCGCAATGCACAAAAGAAGATTCTGGATGCATGCATTTCCCTAAACTTCTCTTGATAGGATTGTCAAAAGCCTGGACAAAAATGTTCTGGTTTTGTTTTGTTTTTTACTAGAGGCTTACTGGAATGTCATTTACTAGGTGGTCTTACTTACCTCCACGCCAGTGTACAGGATTCTGCCCCTCAAGCCTGTCCAGGAATGAGAGGGAACCCTATACTTTTTCAATACATTAAACAACAACCCAGAGAGGTAGGCTACCCTCTCCGGATTCAGAACAATATGCCACCAGAACCTCTACAATAATCCCCCTCCCAACCTGAGATTAGAGGTTCAAAATCTCAGTTAGCACCTCATTCCCAAAGATGTACACTTAATGCTCAATGGTAGCGTGTGGCCAGCTAGGCACAGGAAATAGACTTGGAATCCCAGTTACAACATCAGAGACCATTTAGAAATAAGACTAATGTTTATTCAGTCAGAGCTTAGCAAAATAGACTATAAGTTTACAAAATAAGAAAGCCTAAGGCGATTTGCCTTAACTAAACATTACTGATTCATAGTTACCCCATTCAGGAGCATCCACAGTCCAAGAGTAGCACCAAGTTATACAGTCCAAGTAGACACCGAGGGATTTTGAATAGGAGAAATCCCATCTTTGCACTCCGTGCGCTTTAAGTCACAAATCAAGTCTTTCTTCTCCAACAGACAGCATGGCAGGACAGCATTTCAGGTGTCATAAAACAAGCAGGGAGCAGGGAGCTCACGAGCAGGAACAAGAACACAAGAGCAGCAGAGAGAACAGAGCTCTCTCCCATTGGGAATGACCAGTTATAGGCCCATCCAGGAGCCAATTGCGAGTGGACACATGTGTGTCCAATTATTAGTTGTCATGGGTGCAAGTGGGGATAGGCTGGGAGTTTGGGAACTCCCTCTGCAGTCAGGTGACCCAACCTCCAGCCTTCCCCATCAGCTACGTGACTTTTTGCATGCGACAGATAGCAGGAGCCATCAGGTCTAGCTCCTAGCCAGGAAGTGTGAAGAATGTGGGGTTATATGGCAGGGCTGTAAAGCTTCTCCGGCCAAATGTGCAGGACATTTGGCTGGCAACAGGAAACATGTTATCAAAAGAGATCACAGGAGAATGCAGGAGACTTTTAGAAATCAATATTTCTATACAGCCAGGTAAAGCTTCTGCTGCCAATTTCCACATGTTAAACCTCAGTTAAGAGGACATTTTTCTCCAGGCCAGCTAAGATCCCTATTTGTAGATAAACCAGTGTCCTGAGCGCTTGTAGGGTTGCTGCTTCTTAATTTAGACCCCAGACAAGGGCAGTGGAGGAAGCTCCGTTAGAGTGTATGGGGAAATGCCCTTCCATTGCGGGCAATGTCCTGCCCCCTCCTGTCTGCCTCTTTACTGTAAGTAACAGATGTCCAGGGGGTGGCAGACTGCCAGCTATGTAGTCCCTCAGTCTCTGACTTGTCTTTGTTTACCACAGCACTGCAAGCAAGCAAGTCCCTCCCCACAAAGGCAGACAGGCCCCATCCCTTTAAACCACGCCCATCTACATTAGTATACACTTTTACTGGGCAGGGATAGGTAGCCATCCTTATGGCTCCTGGATTGATAAGAATCCACAGACCAGGCCTGTCAACCTTTCTTCCTTCTCTGAGAAAGCTTCTCTGAAGAGAAGGATGAGGAATTTAAAAAATTGACCAGTCAGGGATTCTCTCGGATGGAGAAACGTAACAGCTACCAAGGCCCAAATGAGCTATTGGACTGTCTCTAGATCAGGGGTGTCAAACATGTGGCCCGGGGGCCGGATTAGGCCCCCAGAGGGCTTCTATCAGGCCCACAGTGGAACTGGCTGTCTTCTGCTTCTTCTTCCAGTTCTGCTGCTGCTGCGTCATCATAGGTTTGCAGCTTACAGATACACACGTGAACAGCATACTCAAGATTGCAACAGCACAGACATTTTGATGCAATAATTCAGAGCAAGAGGTGTCAGTTATCAGACACTGTTAAATAAACAAATTATTGCAAGAGTGCTAATGTTTTAAGCATGTTTTTATTTTAAGTTAAAAAAACCCTTTCTGTTTGAGTCCTTTATAAAGTTTATATCTCTGCTACCTGGCATTACATTTTATGACACACATGGCCCGGCCCAACAAGGTCTCATTTATGTTAGATCTAGCCCTCATAACAAATGAGTTTGACACCCCTGCTCTAGATAGATGGAGATATGAAGATAGATCTGAAGAAGTGAGCAGTGCCTCACGAAAGCTCATACCCTGCCACAAATTGTGTTAGTCTTTAAGGTGCTACTGGACTCTTGCTCTTTTCTACTGTACTGCCTCTGTAAAGCCTTTCCCCACTACCTAGCATCTAGGGTTGCCAGCCCACGGCCACAATGTCACTTCCAGTGCAAATCTGAAGGGACACAGACAGGATGCTCTAGGATCCACCCAAAAGTGCTGTCATGACATTGACACACATCCCCCCCTCCATTTGGCTCCTACTGTCCCACTGAGCAGCAGTGAGAGCAGTGGGACCTGGGGGGGGGTTTGGAGGGAGAGAAGAAGAGAAGAGAGAGAAGAGATTGGATTTATACCCACCCTTCACTACTTGAAGGAGTCTCAGAGTGGCTTACAATCTCCAATCCCTTCCCCTCCCTACAACAGACACCCTGTTAGGTAGGTGGGGCTGAGAGAGCTCTCTCGAGAACTGCCCTTGAGAGAACAGCTCTGAAAGAACTTGTAACTGACCCAAGTTCACACCAGCAGCTGCATGTGGAAGAGTGGGGAATCAAACCCGGTTCTCCCAGATTAGAGTCCCTGCTCCTAACCACTACACCAAACTGGAGAACATGTTAACCTATCAGAATCAGCCTTATATAAGGCCATGAATCCTGGGCTGTTCGTTTTTGTTTTTGTTGTTGTTGTTGTTTTTATGTTTTGTTTTGTTAAGGTGCTCAGAGTCAGGAGATTTAACCCCTGTCCCTTCAAACCCAGGAGGACGAAGCTGTTTTCTGTAATAAGAGAGGGAATCCAGGAGAACAGCAGTAGCAGAATGAAGAGGGAAGGTTCTCTCTCAGGGCGAAACTATACGTGATGGGGTCCTTAAGGCCACCACGAGGACACTGCCACCATTTTAAACTGATTTAAAAATGCTGCTAGAGCCTGATGTTGTTAGGCCCCATATCACATCACTCTTGCCATCCCCTCCTTGTGTGCTTTCTCAAGTGCTGAAACAGCTTTTGGGGTGGGTGGGGGCTGCATCTGTTCCAGAGCTTGATAAGGGTCAGGGGGAACAGCAGCTCCTCAGTCTGCTGGGCTGTGCAGCATTTTTACATCACTTTAAAATGGCATTGGAGTCCCTGCGGTAGCCAAGTGGACACTATTATGTCTAGTTTGGTCCTTAGTGTGTGTGTGTGCGTGTGGGGTGATATTATTCTTCAGCCTTTCCCCTGGTTGAACACAGATGAGTTTGAATCTTGGAGAACACTGGGTATAGCAACCTTAACTCTTAATTAGTTGCTGTAGATTTTCCGGGTTGTGTGGCCGTGGTCTTGGCATTGTAGAACCTGGCGTTTCGCCAGTAGCTGTGACTGGCATCCTCAGAGGTATAACACAGAAAGATGGAGTACTCTCCGGAAAAAAGATGGAGTACCCAGAAAATCTACAGCAACTAATGAACTCTGGCCGTGAAAGCCTTCAACAACATACTTAACTCTTAATGTTAGGCAAGGGAAGGGATGTAGTTCAGTGGCAGAGCATCTGCTTTCTTAAAAATTAGCAACAGAATGTACTTTTGTCTATAACAGAAAGTTTTCAATGTAGGGGAAGATAATTGACAAACAAATCTTTTCTTAACAGAAGAAGACTGTGCTACCAATTATTTTTGAAAACTCAGACATAACACAAAAGCTAGGAAATGCAAACTAAGCCAAGCCAGCAGGCACTATAGCGACAATCATTGTTCATTGTGTTGTTTTGTTGTGCAGTATTTGCCAGCTTAGTTTGCATTTCCTTACTATTGTGAGTTTTAATTTTGAAGGATAATGGGTACAGCAACCTTAACCCTTAATGGGGTAGGGATAGAGGAGCGACTGTGGCTCCATGATATAGCATCCACTTTGCATGTCAGAAATCCCAGGTTCAATCCTGGCATCTCCAGTTATAAGTATTAGAAGAGAAGAAGAGTTGGTTTTTATAGCCCACTTTTTAAAATTATTTTTTATTATTGTTATTTATTAAATTTATAGACTGCCCTTCCCTCAGGGCAGTACACAACAGGTTAAAATATACAATAATAAATTAATTACAGATTACAATAAAATCAACAGCATTAGCCAATGGCTTAAAAATGTGGTTCACTCCCTCCCCCAGGCAGATCAGGGACTGGTCGGTCATACAAACACACACACACAAACACACCCCTACCTCAAAATTGTGAATACTTAAATCCTGAGACACCAGGTTCAAATATCAAATTTCTCTACCCTGAGGAGTCTCAAAGTGGCGTACAATCTCCTTCCGTTCCTCCCCACAACAAACATCCTGTGAGGTAGGTGGGACTGAGAGAGCTCTGAGGGAACTGTGACTGGCCCAAGGTCCCCCGGCAGGCTTCATGCGGAGGAGTGGGGAATCTAACCTGGCTCTCCAGATGAGAGTCCACCACTCTTAGCCACTACACCACACTGGCTCTCAGACAGTAACAGATTGTAGGTGATGTGAAAGACCTCTACCTGAGACCCTGGAAAGCTGCTGACAGTCAGAATAGACAGCACCGACTTTGACAGAACAATGAGCTGACTCATTATAAGGCAAGTTCATATGTTTGTGTGACATCTTGTCAACTGAGGCTACAGTACTAAACCCTTTAACACAGTACTTCTGGCATGAGGCATTCTGCTATAAAGCGCTACTACTGCTGGAAAATGCAACAAGGCAAAACATCCTGCTGTAGGAACACGTGAACACATGCAGCTGCCTTATACCGAATCAGACTCTCGGTTCATCAAAGTGAGTATTGTCTACTCGGACCAGCAGTGGCTCTCCAGGGTCTCAGGCTGAGGTTCCTTCACATCACTACCTACCTGATCCTTTTAACTGAAGATGTCGGGGATTTATATTTATTTATTTATACATTTGGCTTATATACGGTTTGTTGTTCTCCAGCTCAGCTCAGCTTCTCCCTTCCAGGCGGTCTTCGGATCGGCGCTTCCATTCTAGTGTTCATCTTTCATTTGTTGTGATGGCTTTTCTTTGAGGGGCCCGTCCTCGGAGCACGGTCCGTGTCGGCTCCAGCTTCGACTCATGTCTTCTTCCGGCTCCAGCCGCGCCTGCAACCTCCACGTCACCACGCTTTCCACTTCTACCTCCGTCGTCATCGGGGCTCCACCTCTTGATTTTACATCTGCTAGACACCAGGGCTCGCCTCGCCGATCTTGCCGCTGCTGCCTCGTTGCTCCGCCGCCAATGCTCCCACCACGCACCTCGTACGAAGGAGGGTGCCCCCTGCCACCTAAAGGCAGGTACCCATTTATCTACTTGCTATTTTTACAGCTTTCGAACCGCTGGGTGGGCGGGAACTGGGACTAGGGCCGGGAGCTCACCCCGGCCACGGTGGCTCTCGAACAGCCATAGTGCTGTTCATTGCTGTTAAAGCAGGCGTTTTACCGCCTGCGCCACCGCTCCCTATGTTATTATTATCCACTTTGAACCTGGGACCTTCTGCATGCCAAGTAGATGCTCTGTCAGAAGGCAACTGGCCTTTTCCAAAAGCATTCCTAGAGATACTCTGCCACTGGAAAAAGTGCCATGAAGTGGGGGGGTGGGGGGGACGACTCTGTAACATTTAGTGTGTTACAGTTAAACACAAGTCGCATAAATGAATATTTAATTTTTTAAAATGAAATGCGAACCCATGCATTATCACCATGGCACTGTCATAATATTTTAGACTGCAAAGCAAGGAATTGATTTCCTCCCTCCTCTTCCTTCACTGCTACTTATTCTCTTTTATTGCTCCAGTAGGTTGGGGGGTGGGGGGGAATCAGCAATCTTAATTTGAGAGAACTTCGTTCGGTTGTGTAATGGAGTCAGATTGGTAGATAACGATCCACTCCCTCCCACCCACCCTAGGTAGGTAACTCATTTTATAGCTGAATTTTGAATCTATCCTTTTCATTATTTTACTTGCATGCATCACCCTTGGCATAGCAGAATAATGTGGTTAATTGTCCTCCAGAAATCCTGCTCTACTCTCACCATTTGCATGAACTGCTGTTATTTATCTGGCTTCACAAGTGGCACCAGCTGTGGTATAGTGGTTGAGAGTGGCGTACTCTATGCTGGAGAACCGGGTTCGATTCCCCACTCTTCCACTTAAAGCCAGCTGGGTGACCTAGGGCCAGTCACAGTTCTCTCAGAACTCTCTCTCAGCCCCACCTACCTCACAGGATGTCTGTTGTGGGAAGAGGAAGGGAAGGTGATTGTTAGCCGCTCTGAGACTCCTTCGGGTACTGTAGGGAGGGGTATAAATCCAATCTCCTCCTCCTTCTCCTCCTCTTCTTCCCCCCCCCATATGTGTGCATGAGTCTAAGCGTGTGTGTGTGTGTGTCAAAAGAACATTTTCTCACTCCTTGCAACCACGTACTCAGATGCACCCACAATCCCCTCTTAAAGAAATACATAGAACAGATTGGATGATTTATAATTAGGCCTAATTGGTGTCCCTGTACATTTGGTTATTTTAACTGCGTTGATAGTCTCTCCAAAGCTCAGAAATATTTCCCTGCTGCTCTGGAAAACACTAATTAATTAATAATTCCTAACTTACCCCGCGAGGTGTCATTTACACTTCATATAAAGGCTTCAGTGATTGGTTGCTGGAGTTCTTGCTGGACTATCAAAAGAGGGAAGGGATTTTGACTAAAACCAAGGGTAGTTCCAGATGTATATTATACTGCACAATAAATACTGGGTTGTTGCATGGTATCTGCGCGCCACATGTTAAACCTTGACCCCATCTAGTGTATCTTAGGTAGGTAACTCATATCTTCCTAGCCCCAAAATAGGGTTGGCAGGCTGTGCAACCAACTTGTGCCCGGAAACCGGAGGTCTGGGAGTGGAAATGTGTGGGGACCACAATGCCACATGATCTGCTAAGTCATTTTCAGTGAAAACCTGTGAATGACATAGGATAGCTCTAGGAATGGCTGGAAACTCTTGTTTTAACATAGAGTTTCTGGAGATTCATGGAGCTACTCTGCATCTCTTCCGGAGCAGTACGCACAATTCCACCTTTAAAAGAAATTTCTCCTGCTGCCACTTGGAGGAGCAGTGGGCAATGGGAACTGGGGGAAGGGGATCTCCCACCTCCATTAGGGGAATGGCAACCCTCCCCAGAAAGCATGGGAACAAGAATGATGCTTGTGCTTCCTCCCAGGGTATTCTTCAAGTGGTTCATAAATTTATCCAGAGAAGCACTCCCAGGGTGGTACGACTGTACACATTTGTAGCTGTTTTCCTGTGCTCTGGTCACTCTGGCCTGCACCTCAGGGGTGCCTGCACCATGCCTTTGAAGAGTGATTTCAGCAGGCAGCAGTTTATTGCAACTCAACAGGAATGATTTACATGGGGCAACTGCCCTGACTATATACACCTAAGCCACTCCCAGCCCCCATGCAATTGGTGAGTTCAAATGGCCTCCAGGCTCCAGGTTGGCTGGCTGCCCACAGGAGCCAATCCGCAGGCAGGTTCCAGGATCCTGCCTGCCTTTGTTTGGGGGCTTCAAGCTCCAACTAGGTGGCCTGCCCAGACAAGCGTCTCCACTCTCCATCTAGGTGGCCTGTCAGACAAGTCCAGGCATACCTCCTTATGTCCAGACATATCATTCTTCCTGCAAATTTTCTGCCCTCATGCTGTCTGAATTCCGTGGGCTTGTGTTGCTACCACCTTTAAACACATGCTTTCCCCCCCTTCTCCTCTCTCATTCCCCTCTCGAACTGATGCTTGTGACAGAAGTGGTGATTCTGGGAAACTGATCCACTGGCACTTTCCAATAGCCTAGACCACATGTCTCATTTGCCCAATGAATAAGCCAACTCTACATTTTAATTCATTTTCAGCCCATCATGGACGGCCATAAAACCTCCCTAATGTCACCAAATACGTATGACAATGTCAAATATATTCCTAGTTTTTCAAAACTTGCCCTATCTCACTAGCTTTTCCAACTCTATTTTCCTTTATTTACCTTTGTATTTTAATGTATAACTTATTACAAAAGTATGTGTGTGTGTGTACACAATACTATTTATCTTGGTTGGATTCTTCTTTTCAAAACACTTCACATACCTAATCTCAGAAATTGTTACAACAACCCTGCAGGGCAGATTACTAGGGATGAACTGAAATGCTGCCCTGGAGGGCTGAGAATTAGGCGATATGTTCTGTCATTCTTGTTGGGAACAGCATCATCAGAGTGGTGGAGTGCTGTCAACCCATGCTGAGCTACCACCTGAGGAGACGACTGAGAGGTGATATGATAACCATCTTAGAGTACTTGAAGGGCTGTCATCTATTGGATGGTACAGAGCTGTTTTCTGTTGCCCCAGAAAGTCGGACCAGAACCAATAGGTTGAAATTAAATCAGAAGAGTTTTCAGCTAAACATTAATAAGAACTTCATGACAGTTAAAGTGGTTCCTCAGTGGAACAGGCTTCCTTGGCAGGTGGTGGGCTCTCCTTTGGATGTTTTCAAACAGAGGCTAGATGGACATCTGACAGCAATGTGGATTCTGTAAATTTAGGCAGATCATGAGAGGGAGGGCAGGAAGGGTTCCATCAGTGCTCAGTTCTTGGGCCCTTTGTTAGAGGCCCAGGTAAATGCTGATTGCCACTTTGAGGTCAGGAAGCAATTTTTATCCAGGCTGATTTTGCCAGGGATACTGGAGGGTTTTTGTCATCTTCTGGGCATGGAACAGGGCTCACTGCAGGTTTAGATGGGGAGGTATTTGTAAATTTCCTGCATTGTGCAGGGGTTGGACTAGATGACCCTGGAGATCCTTTCCAACTCTATGATTCTAAATGATGCTGCTGCCGCCACTATTTTAAAGTCACTTAAAAATGCCATGGCGGCACAATCCTGATCTGGCCAGCAGCACTGCAACATGGTACTCCTGTGTGTCCCCCCACCCCACCCCCGTGCCTTTTCAAGTATCAAAGTGCAGCCATTTCCACACTTGATAAGGCATGGGGGGTGGGGGAGGATTAAGTGCACCTCAGCCTACTGCACTGTGG
The DNA here is from genome assembly GCF_001447785.1 of Gekko japonicus. Lineage (NCBI taxonomy): Eukaryota > Metazoa > Chordata > Lepidosauria > Squamata > Gekkonidae > Gekko > Gekko japonicus. Next base: position 56,705 of record NW_015172113.1, on the reverse strand, counting down.
ACTTGATCACACTCAGGCCCTTGCAGCATTTTTAAATAGCTGTAAAAGGGTGATGGCATCCTCATGGCAGTCAGGAGAATGCTCTCTTATCTCGTTTGGCCCTGAGGGGATTGTATCCCTCACAGGGTTTCTGCTGATGGAAAGTGGTTATTTCCCCCCCTTCCATAGCAACCCCCTGCCCCCTGTTACCTCCTTGCCTTCATGCTGTGGGGGGGGGAAGCTTTCCCTCAGGAGCATCCTTTAGGGGGGGCATTTTTGGCTGCAGTAAGAGGAAGGAGGTGAGAAAGTCACATTCCATTGATAGAAATCTTGCTCTCCTCAGCTGATATTTTTTGCAGGCTCCAAGCCCTGCATTTAAGTCTCTGCTTGGCCATGAAGCCCACTGCATGATTGCAGGCCATCACTCTCAGGGGCCAGCCGAGGGTTGACAACCTCCAGGTGGCACCTGGAGTTCTCCTGCTGCTACAGTTAATCTCCAGACGATCAAGATCCGTTCCTCCGGAGAAAATGGCTGCTTTGGAGAGTGGACTTTATCCCCTGTCAAGGTCCCTCCACTCCCCAAACCTCATCCTCTACAGGCGCCATCCCCAATATCTCCATGTGCTTCCCAACCCAGAGCTGGCAACTCTAGGCCGGTCACTCTCTCTCAGCCCTCCTTCGCAGCATTGTTGTGAGGAGAAAATCTGGGATGGGGAAACCATATAAGATGCTCTGAGGAAAGGTAGGATAAAAATGTATGGATAACAATCGCAGCTGCCGCTGGCTGCTAGTTGTGCTCTGTTTTTACCCATGAGACCCTGGGGGAGAGGATTTTGGCTTCAGCTCTACTGATTTGGCTTCAGCTCTACTTTCATCAGCAGCTCTGCTTGCGACATGGAATTGTCATGAAGCCAAATCAAGGCCACAGAGCATAACCTAGACTCTGGCTTGGCTGAATGGTCCGGCTTTTTGGTCATGGCACCTCACAAGCTTTGTCAGTGAGCTTTGGCTTCGTGATGATGTCGGGAACCAAATCAGAGTGAAGCGAGTCTTCTGCTCTTGCTCTGGGGTCTTGTGGGTGAAATCAAGGGGGGAGGGAAGTGGCAGTCAGTTGCCGAACAATGAGCAGACAGCAGGGAAGGATGGAAACAGTGAGCTGAGAGGGAGCAGTCATAAAACCATTTGCTGCCCCCAGAGCTCCTGTTCTGAGGCAAATATGTTCCGCTTCACCATTGTCATTACTGAAGCCAACTAATAAGTCCATGTCTGAGGCAAGATTTGGACTAGAAACCACTTTTTAATGGGGACTTGGATGGAGAGGCAACGCTGAACAACTGTGAATATTTTTAAGGGCCAATAAATTGCTGTTATTGAATTTTCATGTCCAGTTTGAAATCTGAAAAAAGACTAATAAAGAACTTGTAATGACCCAAGGCATTAGTGTCCAGTTTTCCAAGCCCATGTTTAGAGCAGTGTCATGGTTAAAGGGTTGGGATAAGAATAGGCAGACCTGGTTTCACAGCCCCACTCTGCTACGAAGCTCACCCGGGGTAGACCTTGGGACAGTTATTCTCTCTCAGCCCAGTGTACCTCACAGGATAGCTGTAAGGATAAAATGAGGAATGGAGAACCATGCAAAGCATCCTGAGTTCCTTGGAGGAAGAGCAGAACATAGCTGAATAGATAAAGGTATTGTTATATCTAGTAATTCTCCACATTCAGGGGCAGTAAAACTCTGAATACCAGTGCCAGGAGGCCACATCAGGGGAAGGCCTCAGCCTGTATGCCTGTTGTTGGACCTCTAGAGTAATTGGTTAGCGACTGTGTGAGACAGGATGCTGGACTAGAAGGACCACTGGTCTGATCCAGCAGGGCTTTTACTTGCCTGCTCATTTACCATAACTCTTCCTATTCAGTTTCACTGCAGTTTTGTATTTTTAGTGTCTCAGCAGCTTCCAATCTGAATTTGTGTCCACTGGCTGTCCAAAAGCTAGGGCCGGATGTCCATTTGGACACACAATGGTAAATTTTAAAAAGCCCTTTTGGGAAGGCACTGCAATAAGAACATTAGATGAGCCCTGCTGGAACAGACCAGTGGTCCATCTAGTCCAGCATCCCGTTTCGCATGGTGGCCAATATACAGGGCATAGAGGTCAAGGCCTTCCTCTGATGGTGCCTCCTAGCACTAGGATTCAGAGGGTTACTGCCTCTGAATAGGAAGCTTTCCCTTAGTCTATGGTTGCCAACCTCCAGGTAGTACCTGGGGGATCTCCTGAGATCACAGCTGATCCCCGGGCAACAGAGATCAGCTCACCTAGATAAAACAGCCACTTTGGAAGGGAGACTCTATGGCATTATATCCCACTGAAGTACCTCTGCTCCCCAAAACCCTATTCTCCTCAGGCTCCACCCCCCCCCCCAAATCTCCAGGTATTCCCAACCTGGAGCTGGCAACCCCACTTTAGTCACCATGGCTAGTAGCTATCCTCCATGAATCTGTCTAGCAATTATGGCGAGCATGCCCTATTTGTGGTCCATTTCAGGCCAAGGAGTTCCTTCCAGTCAAATTGGTCATGTTTTTGAAGAGGACCAGAGAAATAAGCTCGCTAAGCAGGAAAGTTCATGGACTGATTTGAGAGGAACTTTATATGTGGGGACAGGAAGGGGGGGAGTGTTATTAAAGCACTTTATTCCCATTTAGTGATTCACACAGAGACACACTGGCAGGACATTGTGACAGCTGTTACTAGAGCCATTTGTTATTTTACAGTGTCAAAGGATGAACAATGGCGAGATGAGTATAAAACCAGCATGGGTGGGGGGAGCAGGGAGAGATGCTCTTGAGAGAGAGACAATGAAAGGTGGGGGGGGGATGCACTGAGGTTTCTGGACTCTATTCAGGATGGGGTGTTTTTCTTCCTTTTTTTTTTGTTTGATTGTTTGCTCATAATGCATTTGAGATTGCTAGCTTTCTGCTGCTGAGCAGTGACAGCAGCAATTTGGAACAATGCTCCCCATGTTGCCTGTGTATATTATGGCACGGCTTAAGTAGTGGAAGAGGAGAGCTGGTTGTGCACCTAACAGCAACTGGGGGGGGGGAAGAACCACAGTGTGCCACTTTCCAGCATGAAACACCGCGGATTGTATCCGAGGGCAATGGCGGTGAGTGGGAAAGTGTCACCGTGACTTTCTTCTTCGTGGCCTTCTGTCTATTACACTGATGGGGGAACTCAAACGCAGGCAGAGTGCCCTTTGGAACCTGGAAAGCTAGTCTTGAAGAGAGCTTCATCTGCCCCAGCCGCACCCAGCCCAAGGTGGGCAGCAGCACCTCCCGCGGAGTTCTTCAGCCGTCACAGTGGAAGAACCTCTCTCTTCAGAGATCTTTCTGTGAACTTTTTTATAAATCAAGACCTTACATTTCTTGGTGTCCCTCCCCATGTCGCCCCTTTGTCTGGACTTCTTTTGCAATGCTTTCACACAGCGTAGGAGCTCTTGGGGGCAAGTTGCCCAGAATCCACCCTATGTGCCCTGGGCTTTATTTCATTATTTATTTGCTCGTTTGGAGCGGTCACCTGTCCCCCTCCCAGATGCTGAAGGTGGATCCTGTTTTCAAGCGAGCGATCCTATGCATACTTAGGGGGGAAGACTGACATTATAAAAAACAGAGTTGGTTTCTTCACCATGCTAGGAGTCGGCTTCCTCCTGGCTTCCTGCAATACAATCAAGATGAATACTGAGTCTTGACTCCTCCGGCTGCATGCCATTAGAGAAAAAGTTAAATTTGAAGGGTCATGTCCATTTGTTTTTCTGTTCATCCTCCCCCTATTTTTTTTTTAAATTAAACAATTGCAAAACTACTATAAGGATGGCAGGGAGGTGTCCATGTCCTGGGTGCTAGCCAGTCAGTGCTGTCTACAAATGGGTTCTACAGCAAGCTTACAGCAGTGGGAGGTGGGGGGGGGTTCCCATTGAACTCATCCCTGGAAAGAAAAGGCTGTATTTAGTATGTAGTATAGTATAGTATACCCTAACCTGGATAGCCCAGTCTCATCAAATCTTGGAAGCTAAGCAGGGTTTGCCCTCATCAATACTTGGATGGGAGACCACTAAGGAAGTCCAGGGTCACTATGCAGAGGCAGGCAATGGGGAACCACCTCTGAACGTCTCTTGCCTTGAAAACCCTACACCTGCTGCAACTCTATGGCACTTCACATACATGCACAAACAGTGTAGTGTAGTATTGTATAGTATAGTCGCTGAGGATCACACAAGATGAGACACTGGGAGATCTGTGAATGACTCTCCCAAGCAGTTTAAGTGGAAAATAACACGCAAAACCCTGCCCTAGTTCAGATCAGGGCCATGGTAGCAGAAGGTGAGGGATTAAGATTAAAGATTGAAGGTCAAAGAAGAAGGGGACGGCAAAGGACGAGATGGTTAGACAGTGTTATTGAGGCAACGAACATGAAATTAAGCAAATTCCGGAGCACGACGGAAGACAGGAGGACCTGGCGTGATGTGGTCCGTGGGGTCGTGAAGAGTCGGACTCAACTGTGCGACTGAACAACAGCAACAACCTCCATTCCTTTAACAACCCTAGAGCTGCATATTTCCCCGCAATGGGGCAAATAGCTGGTCTGGGGGAATATGGGAGCTATGAGCTATGAATCAGCGAGTCCCTGGTTGGATTCTCAGCTCTGCCGGAAACTTACCAAGCGGTCTTAGTCACTCTCTCTTGGCTTCAGTCCCCAGCCATAATAAAGGGATCACAAAACTGACCCAACCTAAATGAGAGTATGTACATGACACGCTTTGAACTCCTGCAAGCCAATGCTAGCTACAGTACAATTATTTCCATGAATGCAGTCAGGGTGCTTTCCAAAATCAGAGAAGGAGGAGGAGAAGAAGAAGAAGAGCTGAGAGAGCTCTTTCAATAACTGCTCTTGAGAGAAGAGCTCTGAAAGAACTTGTGACTGATCCAAGTTCACGCCAGCAGTTGCATGTGGAGAAGTTGGGAACCAAACCTGGTTCTCCCAGAGTCTGTGCTCTTAACCACTACATCACACTGACTCGCCAAGCAAACGTGACATCTGTCTGCACTCTTTCTCCAGTCCACTTGAGACTCTTTGGGGCCTGCTAGAGAGGACAGTGCTGTAGTATTCATGCCAAACAGTCAAATCCCCAGCTCGCCACCTAGGGCTACCAAGTGGGGGCGGGGGGTGGATAAACTCCGCTTCGGAGGCCCGATTCCTGCCACCGCGGAATCGGGCCCCGGGGGGAACTCCGCCCCCCGAAGCGCAGCGTGGCTGCGTCACCAGAGGTGACGCAACCACGTCAATCACGTTGGGGGTGTGGCCCCGATCGCCGGAGGAAAAACTCTATGGTTTTCCCTCCGACGATCGGGGCCACGCCTTCGACTTGATCGACGTAGCGCGTCACTTCCGGTGATGTGCTGGCTGTGCGCGCGCACTGACGGACGACTCCCGGAGCCCGCCGAGGCTCCCCCACTGGTAAGAAATTTTGACTTGGCAACCCTATCGCCACCCCTTCTTACACAAGCAGTTTAGTTGCATGAGCAATATAGTTTTGGACATGTTGACTCATGAAAGTCCCAGCTGCAGCTTCCATGACTGTGACAAAACAGAGCTGCAGACCCTGTCGACAGGGCTTCCGTGGTTATCCTCAGTTGGCACTCCACTACAGTAGCAAACAGGCGCTTGGCTAGTCGCAAATGGACAGCTTGCGACTGGGTTTCTTTCAGGCATCGTTTGCTTCTTGCAGTATTCGGTTAGACTCTCTGAAATAGCTCTCAGGATAATGACTCTGACATAGCAACAGCTGCCTCTCGATTTTTCAAAGAAGGCCCATGTTTACAGCATAAGCAAAAGGCCTACTTAGCACAGCTCCCACACACACACACACCCCTGGTGCCGGGGATGGCTTTGTGATCCGAGTGTAGATGTTACTGTACCTCCCTGGCTTTTTTGCCAATCAGATGCCTACCTAGCTCACTGGGAGGGCCTCAAAACGCACCGAACAATAAAACTCTCAGTGACAGCAATTGCGGAGCAGTCCGCATAGAGGCTAGTAAATTTAGCTCCACTTGGATGACAGCTGCATGCAGATTTAGTATTGAATTAACATGAAATGAAAATTTCAAGACATTGAGGAGGAAGTTATTTACACAACGCGCATTAACAATATAGGCAGGGTGGTGGGGGGTTTTTTAGAGAGAGAGAGAGAGAACTCCCGCTCGCTCAGCTGAAAATATATCCCAAGTTGTCACTAAAAAATCGAATTGAATAAGGAAGCACGGAAGATCGGGCGGTGAACAGCAATCGCACAGAGAGCCAATTAGTTCTTATTTTGCCTTTTAAAGAAAACTCAATATATTTAAAACCATGTTGTCGTTAACTAGTCCCTTATCATACTGGTTTCTTGTTGTTTTGCCTGGAAAGCGAAGTTGAACAGCTTACATGTAATACTATGAGTCTGAGAGACTGCTCTGTATCTAGTACATTACAGTATTTCTTAGACAAAGGCCTCAGGGGATAACAGCATAAGGAGCAGCGGGTGGCTTGCCAAATTCTGAGATGCATTTCCCAGAAGTAGCCTCCCTTATGAGGCACTTCCTGAAATCATTCTACTCCAAACACTGGTTTGGAAGGGGTTGGTTTTGTCATTCACAAAGCCAGCGATGGTTACAAATTCTGGGAGGAGGGAGATGGCTGTACACAGAGTGTAATGGCAGAGTCCACCATCCAAAGGAGTCATTTCCTCCACAGCAACCGATCTCTGGCTGATTCTGCAATGGCTTTTCCCTCCGTTGTTTTATGAAACCCATGTTGGAACAGAAATCCCCCTCCGCATTGCACGCTGTTTTCACTTCCTTTGATTATTGGGTTTTATCATAGCTTCCGCACTCCCTGCTGCTTTCGAGTTCTTTGATCGTCGGGTTTTATTTTACCGTCTACGTAGATTTACGTACATTTTATGGCCAGTCAGGGGTAACTTTGCAGTCGGTACGGCATTGCCCCGAGGTGTTTGAATGTCGTTTTGAGCTGCACTTTTCCCTCCCAGTTGAGAAAATATGGAGCAAATGCTAGATGCAGAATCGCCCTCTGTCATCGGGAGGTGGGTTATAATCGTGGGAGATCTCCAGGCCCCACTTGAAGTCTGGCAGTGCTAGATACAACAAACATGAGTATTCTGCTGCTTACCTCTTCATCTTAAGAAAGCTTTATATCCTATCTCATCCTTGAGCTGCAACTGGACATGCTAAGGAAGATTTGCATATTGTGTAGCATTGTGATTTTTTAAAGAGGTGGAGGAGAGGTTGTTTTTATAAAATGCGGCTGATGAGGCTGCAATGTTGGGGGGCTGGCATAGGAGAAAAAGGGCTTTTGAACCTGTGCTTTGTATTCCGAGCAAAAAATCACTCCCCTCTACCTCCTTTTACCACCAGTTGGGGAAACAGTACAGACAGGCATACTCCCCGCCCCTTCAGTAGGGGCTAAAGGCCACTTTGGAGTGATAACCAGTGTTCCCTCTAAGCTGTGCGCATGAGCGGCCACTCATTAACACTTGACAAGTGTCTGTCCAGCTGTTGCTTAAAGACTGCCAGTGAGGGGGAGCTCATGACCTCCCTAGGTAGCTGATTCAACTGTTGAAAAACTCTTACGGTAAAAAAGTTTTTCCTAAGATCCAGCCGGTACCTTCTCACCCTTAATGTAAACCCATTATTGCGAGTCCTCTCCTCTGCTGCCAACAGGAACAGCTCCCTGGCCTCCTCCAAGGGACAGCCCTTCAAATACTTAAAGAGAACAATCATGTCCCCGCTCTCCAGACTGGACATTCCCAAGTCCCTCAGCCTTTCCTCATAGGGCTTGGTCTCCAGCCCACTGATCATCCTTGTTGCTCTCCTCTGCACCCGCTCCATTCTGTCCATATCATTTTTGAAGTGAGGCCTCCTGACCAGTGCAGTGTACAGCGGTACTATGACATTGTGTGATCTGGATGTTATGCCTCTGTTGATACACCCCAGGAGCACATTAACCTTTTTTGTCGCCACATCACATTGGCTGCTCATATTTAACTTACAGTCCACCCGTACTGCAAGATCTTGTTTACACACACTACTACTCCGAAGTGTATCCCCCATCCAGTATCTTTGTTCCTCATTTTTGTTACCCAGATGTAGAACTTGGCACTTATCTGTGTTAAATTGCATCTGGTTCACACCCACCCATTTTCCCAGTGTGTTCAGATCTCATTGAATTCTATATCTTCTGATGTGTTTGCTGCTCCTCCCAATTTGGTGTCATCTGCAAATTTAATGAGTAGCCCCTCCACACCCTCATCCAGATCATTTATAAAAATATTGAAAAGTACTAAACCCAGAACCAAGCCCTGTGACACCTCACTGTACACCTTCCTCCATTCAGATGAAATGCCATTGACAATTATTCTTTGAATGTGCTTCTCCAGCCAGTTCCTTATCCACCTAGGTATCCTAGAGTCCAGTCCACAGTCCTCTAGTTTACCCATCAGAACATCATGGGAAATCCTGTCAAAAGTTTTACTGAAATCCAGGTAAAGAACATCAACAACATTCCCTCGATTCAGTAAACTCGTCACTTGATCAAAGAAGGAAATTATGTTAGTCTTCTGCTGCTTTGGAACAGAGCACATCATTCAGCTGTTGCACCAATCATGGATGAAGACTTGTCAACTTTTTAAGCCAATATCTATGGGCTTAATCTCTTCCAGGTGATATCCAGTTTTTCACTTTCTTCAATTGTTTTTGCAAGCTTTCCAGGGTTATTGTAAGATCCTCCATTTGCTTTACTTTCAATTCTCCACATTTGTGATCCAGGTGTCTTTTTTACTATATTCTTTTGAGTCTTCCCAGAGTTATTTCCAGAAGGCTGTTGTATTTTCTTTTGTCTGGTTTTATTTCTACTTTTCCATCTCCCCCTAGTGGTTTGTAGAACTGTCATAGGTTTGTCTGGAACTGGAAATTTTGTCTGTATTGCCAGATCCTACTGTTTTACCTCTCGATCTTCTTCGATATTGTAACAATGCTTTGACTTCTTCAGCAGCTTGGGCTAACGTTTTTCTGTCTAACTGATCATTCTTCCTGAGGTTTGCTTTTCGTCTTTCATTCTTGAGTCTCCTTTCTTTTAATTCTTTTAAGGCACTTAAGTCTGAATGGCATTCGTTGATTTCCCTCCCCCCCAATCTCATTTGCCAGTTTGCTTTTGCCTTAAAATCCTTAACTGCCTTTTCCTTAATGTCCATTCCTAGTTCCCTTGTTATTACAACTGCTGCACTATACATCAACAGGTTGGTTTCTGTATGTTTACTGTAGGGATTGTTTCAATTACAGCACTGATATTTTCAATTAGTCTTGCAAGTTCTTTCTTTGATATTGTTCTGAGCACAGGTAATCTTTGTCTGTCTTCTTTGCTGTTAATATGCTGTTAATAAGATTTTTGTCTTCAGTTCTTCCCATACAAAGGTGAGCTGATGATGTTTTGTCAATATCTCCCTCTTAATTTGTGGATTTTCAAGAGCAGCTTCATTTCTATGGCCTATTTCTTGGTTGGTTTCATTTATTTCTTGTGCTTCGTGTTTTTTTCCTTTGAGTGGCTGTTGTTCCTTATTTCATCTTGCTCTGTTGCTGTGAAAAAGTTGTTTTCCATGATGAAATAGCATTGATCTGCTAGTTGCTGTTCAGCGATGGTAGGATCGGGAGACTTTTCCTTCCATATTTCAAACATTCATTTCAACTATCCATGCTGTTCAGGCCTTGATTCAGAATAACATTACATGATGATTCTGTTTTGTTCTCGAAACCATTTTTTTCCCAATGTTGCGGGTTTTCCAGTAGCTGATCAGGTTCCTGCTCTGGTTGCTTTATAGACGATCCTGTTTCCAGTAGACCAACAGGCCTCTGCCCTCGTTGCTCGACAGAAGAGCCTGTGTCCTGTAGCCCATTTTTCACCAAAGATCCAGGAACACCAGTCTTTGATGTGGTCCCTGTTAACCCGGGTGACGACCGAGCAAGTACAGACTGTGAATTCAATTTTCTGACTGCATTCAATGGGCGGGATTGAATGCTTTTAATTTGACTGCTTAGCAGAGGCCTGTCTACCATAGGAGACCCTGCTGGTGATAGCATAGCCATCTCCTTCACTGGAACACACAAGCCCTACCAGCACGGCAAGCTGCTATTATTATTATTTATCATCATCACCATCATTTTATATTTTTTTAAAGGATTCAGTGGTTGGGCTATAATGTATACATCCCAAATCACCCTTTTTCTCAACATCTAAAAGCTCCCAGCTCTGGGAGAGTCCCCAGTTCTCCAGAACCCATAAATTTTAGAGAGGTCGCAGCAGAACCTATTCTGTAGGAAAGTATTACTATGCCCCCCCAAAAAAAATTACCCAGCCTGATGGCAGTACCTTTGTGCTCACTGAGGTGTGAGAATATAATTCTTTCTCTTAGTCACATATACTATGTCTTCCCCATAGAGACACTTCAATGGATATGTATGGTAGCAAGAGTAAAGTTACAAGCAATGAACTCTCTGATTTATGGCCGTTACCTGTAACAAGATGATGTGGGGATTTTAAACTGAAGAATGTCATATACAGCCCACCATTTCTCCTGGAAAGGGTGGGATAAAATAAAAAGGTAATAATATTTAGCATTTATATCGCATATTTCAAGCACTTCTAGGCACTTCAGGTACGCCATCTCAGACAGGAAATTGATGCAACTTGGCATGAGCCACCCTGGGTCTTGGGAATCCCTAGAAAGCAGGGAGGGAAAATTTTAATAACTGCCTGGATGGGTAGAAAGAAGGGGAGAAGAAAACTTTCTCCCACCAAGGCTTTCCTCCCAAACTTCTTTTTAAAGTTATGTTTGTTCTATAAAAGGCTGGGGGTGGTATATCAGAAGGAGGAGGAGGAGGAGGAGGAGATTGGATTGGAGTCTCAGAGTGGCTTACAATCTCCTTCCCTACCTCTCCCCACAACAGACACCCTGTGAGATAGGTGAGCTCTTTGAGAACTGCTCTGAGAGAACTGCAGCTTGCCCAAGGTCACCCAGCAGCTGCATGCGGAGGAGTGGGGAATCAAACCCGGTTCTCCCAGATTAGAGTCTGCGCTCCTAACCACTACACCAAACTGGCTCTCACACCAAACTGGTTCTCAAAGACCCCAACAGGAAGAAACAAAGCTAAAAAACGGTCTGGCATTTCAGACAGAAGCATTTTAGAAGTAGTTCCCTACCGGAATATATTTGTACTTGCACACACAAACGCTTCTGTCCCGTTCAGGAAACAGGGCTGAACCGTTTTACCTGTAAACCACTTCCAAGTAGTCTTCAGTTTCTTCTCCCAGATCCGAATCGCTTTTCCCCGCTGTTTTTCGCCCGTGTGGGCAATCTCTGGCTTTTTATTTGAACTTTTGCTTTAGAACGCTATAGCACTATGACACAACAGCAAAACAGCATTATAGCAACCCCATTTGAATGGCTGGAGTGTTGTGTTATAGCGCTATAATGCTCTAAAGCAAACAGTAAAAAAAAATCCGGAGAAAAATGGCGAGGGGAAGTGGGAAAAAGCAGTACAGTCTGAAATGGCAAACTGTTTCACAGGAGGTAGTACAGGAAGTGGGAGAGTTCAGTTCCCTTCTCCTATCAGCTCAGATGGTGTTTTGAGAGCCCCACCCCACCTGCCTACCCTGCCTATGTAGAGGTTCTAACTCATGCGTCCGATTCTATCATGCCCAAGTTGGCCCTCAGTAATCTTTAAAACGCCTCAGATATGTTAGCCACCGTTATTATTTCGATATGTTGTACACAGCAAGGATGAGCTATGTGAGGAGGTTTGAGATGAGAAAGAATAGTGGCTCGCCCAATGCTACCTAGTTTGTGGCTGATGAGAGATTTTTTAAATTAAGGACTTCTCTGCTTGCCAGTCACATGCTCTTAGCTAAGACAAGTGGTGGTTGATCTTCAGGGAACTGTAAGGTAAAGGTTTCCCTCGCTTGAAAGCCAGTCGAATCCAACTCTAGGGGCGGTGCTCATCTCTGTTTCCAAGATGAAGAGCCAGCGCTGTCTGAAGACTTTTCCTTGGTCATGTGGCTGGCATGACTAAACACCGAGGCTGTTACCTTCCCACTGACGCTGTTACCTTCCTACCAAAGTGGTACCTATTTATCTACTTGCAATTTCTTGCTTTACAACTGCTAGGTTGGCAGGAGCTGGGGCCAGAGACGGGGGTTCACTCCATCACGCGACACTAGGGTCTCAAACTGCCAAGCTACTGTTTCATTCTGCCTCTCACCTGTTATTCTTTCTGCCTAGAAGTCATAATGAAGCAAAACGCTTCCCACTTACCTCTGTACAGATCAATAGGCGGTAGTAGCCAAGGTGTGGTTATAATGACTCTGCTTTCTACTCCCCGCCTCTACTCATTTTAAGCTGTTTGCAGGGGTGGTGGTCTCTGACTCCTTCACAGCTTAAATTGGACTGATTTAACATCCGATCTCTCTGCTTTTACATGGTACTTTATCATTTTTATGATATTATTATGTGCAAATTGTTATTTTAACATTATTTTAATTATATCATTTTTAATTGTTGTACACTGTCCTGAGCCCGTTTGGGGAAGGTGGTGTATAAATCCAATTAAATAAATAAATAAATGTGTGACAAAAAGGTATTAATTAGGATAGGTAGAAGCTCCTTTGTTCCTCATTAACGCCTTCCAAACAATTGTTTCACATGTGAAGGAAGCAGCGCTGTCCACAGCAAAAATGATATAATTTGAAGGTGGATATTGGGGGTGAGACGTGAACACATGCGGTCACTAATTCCCTACTCCCAGGGCTATTTTTGGGCAGGAACGCACAGGAACGAAGTTCCGGCTGGCTTCAGAGTTGGCCACGCCCACTACAGCCAAAACCTCTGTGTGCATGGCTACAGAGGGAAGGCCTGGAGAGAGACCCCCCCAGTGACTCCGAGGCAGGCGGGCCAGGGGGGCTCTGGAAGGATCGGGGAGGCATTTAAATGCCTCCCCGTGCCTTCCCCGGCCTGTCCAAGGGCCAGCTTGCCCAGGCTCCCCACAGCAGCGGGGCACCTGGGCAAGCCAAGGGAAGGCATTGGGTATGGCCTAATATGCTAATGAGTTTCTGCTGATGGGTGTGGCCTATTATGCTCATGAGTTCCTGCTGGGCTTTTTCTACAAAAAAAGCCCTGCCTACTCCCATATAGGTTCTTCACAGTGTTGAAGAGTTGCTTGAACTGCCACTGGAATGGGCACAATATCACTTCCAGCAAATATCTTGAAGTGATGTCACCATGCCAAATGTGATGGTCTAGGCTAGGGGTAGGCCAAATAGCACTCCCTGGGACTTTTTCATACTCCCCCAGTCTGGTTCTGCAAGTGAGAATTTTAATGGCTTATTAAGACCAAACCAGATGAGGCACTGATAGATCAGCCCCTTCAGCATAGTTTTCTTGCAAACAGCTGCCATGGGAGGCTCAAATCAGGACCACAGTGCAGGGGAGGCAGATTTGGCTACATGGGAGCATCATAAAACCAATGCAAAGTGAGGGGCATGCTCCCTGCCCTCATTCAAAATTGGAGAACAGTTTCATCGTATTTAGATTTTCCTTTGTAATTCTCCCTGAATACTCTTTTTATTAGACAGCTTAGGGTATAAATCTTGTAAAGATACACATTTTGCAGTTTATAATTTGCAGTGAAGTAGCGGCAGACGTGGGGAAGGCTACTAACCTTTACCTGCTCACAGTGGAGCTGCTTTTCTCCCAGAAATACGTGCTCCGGGAAGGGTTACCAACCTCCAGGTGGTGGCTGGAGATCTCCCACTATTACGGCTGATTTCCAGGTGGCAGAGATCAGTTCACCTAGAGAAAATGGCCGCTTTGGAAGGTTGACTCTATGGCATTGTGCCCCAAACCCTGCTCTCCTCAGGCTCCATCTCCAAAATCTCCAGGTATTTTGCAACACAGAGGTGGCAACCCTAGCTCTGGATAATTTTAGCTGGATTGGGTCCACCTTCAGTAAGCACTCCTGACTTCTGTAGCAACTCCTGAAAGTAAGCAACGAGGGGGGGGCGGGCGTTGTCCTGAATTAAACAGCCTCTCCTTTGCACAGATTGGTGAGACGTTGGGGGGGGGGGCCTCTCACCTTCCGCCATCCTCCTTCTAGCAACACTTCCCGCTGCAACCGCTGAGCTTACAGAAAGGAGATATGATACAGCGAGAAAATTACTCTCTTCCTGCAGAACTGCTTAAACTGCTCTTTATAAACGAAGAGAACCTTAGCCTTGCATTAGAATTTCAGAACTCATTTAAAGCAGGCGGTAATAAGGTGATTATTCTATATTAAATTCCGTGGAAGAAGAATAAGGGTGAAATATGAAAACAAGCCTATTTCTTCCTTTTTAAGCATTCTGAGGGCCACTTTTTATGCAGACAAAAAAGGATTTCCTTCCATTAACTGAGAATTAAGACCAGAAATGACTCTTTTTTATTATTTCTGTACTTATATTCTTCCTCAGCTCTTGTGATGGGTGGATTAAGGCAGCCTATTTTAATCTGAATCTCCTCTATTATTATTGGGGAGGAATCATAAAAAAGTATTTGGAGATTTTTATTTCTTGGGACATGACCCTTCTCAGTGACTAAGGGATATGCAAATAAAGCTCTCAGTTTGGCCATTGGGAGAAAATGATTCTAAATGGTCCTAGGATTTTTTTTTTCAATTTTCCCTCACTCTAATATACCCTTTAATGTCTTATAGAAAGCAGTGAATACCTCCTCAATTTAGGCTCTTTACATATGCAGGCCCATCTTGTACCAGTTCTTTGTGAACCAGCAATGAAAATCCATTGCATAAAATCTAACAGAGTGTCAGAGGAAGGATTACTTGAAGTCCCCATTAGCTTGTAACCAGAATGTCTTAGAAACAGACTGAAGATCCCATCAAGTCCAGCATTCTGTTCACACAGTGGCCGACCAGCCGCCACTAGGAAGCCCAGAAGCAAGATGGCTGCAACAACATCCCCAGCAAATGATATACCGAGGCACACTGCCTCTGGTGGGAGGGAAGGTGGCATGATATAGCCCAGTCTCATCAGATCTCGGAAGCTAAGCAGGGTTGTTACTTGGAAGGGAGACCACCAAGGAAGACTCTGCAGAAGAAGGCAATGGCCAGCCACCCCTGCTTCTCATTTGCCTGGAAAGCCCCTTGCTGGGGTCACCATAAGTCAGCTGCAACTTGATGGCACTTTATTTTATTTATTTATTTATTTTATCAAACTTTTAGTCCGCCCTCCCCGCCATGGCAGGCTCAGGGCGACTTACAATACATACTAATGGATGTATACATTAAAGCTCCAAGAGATATTAAAAACAACATTCAGTTAAAATTACAAAATATAAAACCATATCTACACAGAATATAAATATGATGACAGATGGCGGCGTTCTCTCAACACTTAGATGGTCGCCTACCCCTAATCCAGGCTGTTGGTCGTCAGGCTGGTAATGATGTTTGTAATGTATTGAAATGATTACATGAATCACCTCATAGGACTCCCATGTTAAGCTTCGAGCCAGACCAGGGCTCCTCTGAGTGAACTTCCTATTGGTCGCTTCGTAACAGCGACCAATCAGAACGATACCATTCCCTAGGAGGGAAAGACTCCCATTGGTCTTTATTCTAGCAATCTCATTGGTTGTTATTTGTAAATAGGCGTGGCTACATTAGCCCGGTTATGTTTAAAAGGAGCATAAGCTCCCACTGTTTTCTGTTCTGGTTTCTTACTGAGTTAGTGCTTGCTCGTTACTTCCAATAAAGCTGAATCACTTGCTGAATCACTGTACGAGTCCTTTGTTAGCGCGATCTAACAATTGGCGACGAGGATGGGATGTTAGAGCAGGTAGGCAGCCCTGCGGACATCCACACTTCGGACTCGGAAGAAAGCGGGCAGAGCACAGCAGCCGATCCGGCGGAGGCGCCACCAGCTCCGGTGCCCAAGTCTCCCCCGATGGCTGGAAGCCAGAAGTTCGAGTGCTTCGAACCCTCCTCAGAAGACTGGGACTCCTACCTGTCCAGGTTCGAGTTCCATCTGGAGACCCACGACATCACCGATGAGGCGAAGAAACGAGCATGCCTCCTGAGTTCCTGCGGGAAGGGGACCTTCGACATAGCCAGGTCGTTGGTGGCCCCAACTGATATAAAGACTGTCACCTACGCTGACATCACGGAGAAGCTTAAGGCTCACTATTCTCCACAACCGTCGGAGATCGCCTGCCGGCACGCTTTTTACAAGCGGAACCAGGCCGGAGGCGAGACCATCGCAGATTTCGTGGCGGCCCTTCGCAAAGCCGCACGGCCATGTAATTTCCACAACGTGGAGGAAGCCCTCAGAGACCGTCTCGTCTGCGGTCTCAAAGATGAAAGGCTGCAACAGAGGCTGTTCGCCCGCACCACCCTGACCTGGGCAGTGGCCTACGAAGAGGCCGTGGCCGCGGAAGCAGCGGAGAAGTCCACGAAGGAGGTCCGCCAGCGGGTGGCAGAGCCCAGTATACACGCTCAACGAGACAGCGAGGGCGAAGACGCGGATGATGACGTCAACGCGGTTCGAGGCAAGCGGACCCCAGCGAAGACTACCAACGTCAAGCCTTGCTCCGGTTGTGGCGGGAAGCACCAGCGCGGCTCCTGTTGGGCTCGTGATGTCGACTGCAGAGCGTGTGGGCGGCGTGGTCATCTGGCCAGAGTCTGCAGATCAGCGAAGAAGGATCCCTCAACTAACAACCGGTCAGCGCAGAGGGGCACTCCAGTCAGCACCCAAGGCAAGACCCGTTCCTCAGCATCGGAAGCAAGCTGCCAGTTGACGGCGACCTTGTCGAGCGCATCGGCCGTAAATCGCACCAGCAGCCAGGGCAAGATCACCGTGACTCCACTCCTCGACGGCCGACCCTGTACAATGGAGGTGGACTCAGGATCGTCCGTGACGGTGATTTCTGCCGCGTCCTGGCGCCAGTTGTTCCCGAACCGAAGCCGGCGGCGGCTCCAGCCTGCGGGAACCAGAGTGTCCGACTTCCAGGGCAACCGAATTCCCTTGGCCGGACGGGACTCTGTTACTGTTGAGTATAAGGGGAAATGTGTTAAACTGTCATTCCTGATTGCAGAGGGAGACCGGGTTAACCTGCTAGGGTTAGATTGGTTTGAGCCATTGGGCATCGGTATTTCTGGGATTAACAGGATGTCTGAAAATAAATGGGGCATGCTGTACGACCTGTTCCCTGATGTATTTGCCGAAGGGTTGGGAAGGTACAAGGGCCCCCCGGTTGCGTTTGACTTAGATCCGTCAGTCAAACCTATTAGGTTGAAGTATCGGAAAGTACCTGTGTCTCTCAAACATAAGGTGGAAAAAGAGATTGACAAACTAGTTGAGCAAGGGGTTTTAGAGCCAGTACCATACAGCAAATGGGAGACCCCGATCGTAACCCCTGTCAAATCAGATGGGTCCATACGACTATGCGCCGATTACAAATGTACGATTAACAAGGCGCTGCAGCAACATTCGTACCCGGTCCCGGTAATAAGCCACATTTTGGCTTCCCTGGGGGGTGGCAAGATTTTCGCCAAATTTGACCTGGCCCAGGCATACCAGCAGTTGCCTGTCACCCCGGAGGCTGCCGAGGCCCAAACAATTGTAACCCACCAAGGGGCTTTTAAAGTGAACAGGCTGCAATTCGGGGTCAACGTAGCACCTGGGATTTTTCAGGGCCTCATGGAACGTCTACTAAGGGGGGTACCTGGCACAGTGCCCTATTTTGACGACGTGCTGATTGCGGGCGGGTCTGAACAGGAACTACTGGACCGGGTTAAAGAGGTCCTCAGGCGTTTTCAAAATGCCGGCCTCAGAGTTAAGCGCTCAAAATGCACGCTCGGGGTGGAAAGTGTGGACTTCCTGGGGTTTCGCATTGACGCAGAGGGAGTCCACCCCACGGATGAGAAGGTATCTGCAATCCAAAACGCCCCCAGGCCGGTGAGTAAGAAGGAGCTCCAATCCTTTTTAGGACTCCTGAATTTTTATCATGCGTTTTTACCGCATAAGGCATCAGTGGCGGCCCCTTTGCACGCGCTTTTGCACAAGGAGGCAAAATGGAAGTGGGGGCAGGCCGAGGAAAAGGCTTTTGTGGGAGTCAAGGAGCTGCTGACATCTAATGCCGTACTCACGCATTATGATGAACACAAGCTCCTGGTGTTAGCTGCTGACGCTTCACCGTTTGGAGTAGGCGCAGTTTTAAGCCATCTGATGCCTGATGGGAGCGAAGCGCCTATCGCTTTTTATTCTAGATCACTATCTGCGGCAGAGCGGAACTATGCCCAGATAGACAAGGAGGGTCTGGCGTTGGTAGCGGCTGTCAAAAAGTTCCATGATTTTATTTTTGGCAGACGATTTTTGCTGGTCACTGACCACAAGCCGCTACTGGGGATTTTTGCGCCCGATAAGCAATTGCCAAACATCATGTCCCCACGCATGCTTAGATGGGCGATATTTTTGCAGGCTTATGATTTTGACTTAGAGCACCGGCCTGGGAAAGCGATTGGGCATGCGGATGCCCTCAGCCGGTGCCCGGTGCCGGACATTGGCGCAGACCCTGCCCCCGCCTGTGAGGTCTTGGCAATTGAGGAGCTTCCTCGACCCCCGGTATCATCCAGGGACATTGCAGCACACACGGCCAAGGATAGCGTGCTGTCCCGAGTATTAAACTGGGTTTGGAGGGGGTGGCCGGTTGGAAGCGTTGAACCGGAGTTCGGCCCTTACAAAAGCCGTCAAAATGAACTATCCATTTCTAAGGGCTGTGTATTATGGGGGAACAGGGTGGTGGTTCCTGACAAACTCAGGACGAGAGTGTTAGAGTCGCTGCACGAGGGTCACCCCGGTATGGTACACACCAAAGCGTTGGCCAGAGGGTATGTCTGGTGGCCGGGGCTGGACAAAGAGATCGAAGAATGGGTACGAGGGTGTCCCAAATGCCAGCAAGTCAGACCCGATCCCCCACAAGCTACACCCCAAGGCTGGGAGTCATCTGGTAAACCCTGGGCCAGATTGCATATAGATTTTGCTGGCCCTCTCCAAGGGCAAATGTTCCTAATTGTGGTGGACGCTATGTCCAAATGGCTGGAGGTCGTGCATATGAAATCGACCACATCACTTGCTGTGATCCATGCGCTCCGCCGACTTTTTGCCACCCACGGGTTGCCTGACGTCATCGTCAGTGACAACGGGCCTCAATTTGTGTCTGAGGAATTTAGGCTCTTCCTCACGAGTAATGGCATACGCCAAATGACTTCGGCCCCTTTCCATCCGGCATCTAATGGCCAAGCCGAACGGATGGTCAGGACGGCCAAAGAGGCCCTGGGTAAAATGGACGAAGGGGACTGGAGCCAGAGGCTGGGCTCCTTTCTTTTGCTGCAGCACACCACCCCCTGTAGTGCTACAGGCCGTAGTCCGGCCGAATTGTTAATGGGGCGGAGACTCACGACCCGTTTGAACCGAATGCACCCAGACCTCACTGAAGAGCAATCCGAGCGTACCACGGCGCAACCGAAGGTGCGCATGTTTGAAAAAGGGGACAAGGTTTTCGCACGAAATTATGCAAACGGGCACTTATGGCTTCCTGGGGTTATATCCGACTCTGTGGGTACTCGAATGTATGTGGTGCAGTTAGCTGACGGTCGAATATGGCGGCGCCACATAGATCAGTTAAGGAGACGTTGGGCTAGGGACAGCGCTGACTCTCCGACGGCTGAATCCCCTGATGTCGAGTGGACACCCCCAGAGCAGGCGGTGAGTACCGAAAGGCCCGGTACTGTCCCCGAGTCAGGACAGAACCCTGTGTGCGGGGCTGAAATCCCAGTCGAGTCTGTGCCTGATCCAGGCTGTAGTGGACCCCACTCTGACCCACAACCTTGTCTGCCCGTGGAGCCTGCACCGCTCCGCAGGTCCCAGCGTTCGCGGCAAATGCCGACTTATCTGAAGGACTATGAGTGTAAATACTGTTGGAATAACTGATGTACAAAGGTTGATTGCATGTTTGTAAATAATAAAACAATTGGGATGATGGCTTAACTTAGGGGGGAGGAATTGTAATGTATTGAAATGATTACATGAATCACCTCATAGGACTCCCATGTTAAGCTTCGAGCCAGACCAGGGCTCCTCTGAGTGAACTTCCTATTGGTCGCTTCGTAACAGCGACCAATCAGAACAATACCATTCCCTAGGAGGGAAAGACTCCCATTGGTCTTTATCCTAGCAATCTCATTGGTTGTTATTTGTAAATAGGCGTGGCTACATTAGCCCGGTTATGTTTAAAAGGAGCATAAGCTCCCACTGTTTTCTGTTCTGGTTTCTTACTGAGTTAGTGCTTGCTCGTTACTTCCAATAAAGCTGAATCACTTGCTGAATCACTGTACGAGTCCTTTGTTAGCGCGATCTAACAATGTTGGTGTTAGGGCCAGGGTCATGATGTTAAAGGCGGCCCCCTAATTGAAATCCTGGTGGAAGAGTTCCATTTTACAGGCCTTGCAGAACTGCAGGAGGTCCTGCAGGGCCCTGATGTCATCCAGGAGCTCATTCCACCAGTAAGGGGCCGCCACAGAGAAGGCCCTGGCCCTCGTTGCAGCCAGCCTGGCTTCTTAAGGGTCCGGGAAAGCCAGGCAATTTTGGGATCCCAATCTTAGTGCTGTCTGGGGGACATATGGGGAAAGCGGTCCCTTAGGTAAGTAGGTCCCTGGCCATATAGGGCTTTAAAGGTAAGAACCAGCACCTTAAACCTAATCAGGTATGCTATAGGCAGCCAGTGCAGTGCTTTTAGGGCGGGCTGGATGTGTTCCCACACAGGAAGACACAACAGCCTTGCCGCTGCATTCTGCACCAGCTGCAGCTTCCGGATCTGGGACAAGGGCAGCCCCATGTAGAGAGCATTGCCGTGATCCAATCTCAAGGTGAGCATTGCGTGGATCACTGTTGCCAGGTCATCGCGTTCAAGGAAGGGAACCAACTGCCTAATCAGCTGTAGATGGTAAAAGGCCGACTCTGCAGTGGTTGCTACCTGGGCCTCCATCGTTAAGGAGGCATCCAGGAGCACTCCCAAGCTCCTAACCTCCAGTGCTGGCAACAGTGGCACCCCATCGAAGGTCGGGAGAGGGATCCCTAACCTTGGCCCACTCCGACTCAAGCACAGGACCTCGGTCTTTGTCAGATTCAATTTCAGACAACTCAGTGTAAGCCAACTAGCCATGGCTTTCAATGCCAGGTCCAGATCTCCCCGACTAGAGTCTGACTGGCTGTCCAACAGCAGATAGAGCTGTGTGTCATCAGCATATTGGTGACAACCCAGTCCGTGCCTCCGGGCAATCTGGGCAAGGGGGCGCATGTTGATGTTAAATAACATTGGGGAAAGCACCGCTCCTTGAGGCACTCCACAAATTAGTGGGTGCCTTCCAGATAGCTGCCCCCTTTACACACAGACACTGCCTGTGATACTGGAGGGAGTAGATGCCCATCATAACTAGTAGCTATGGAGAGCCCCATCCTCCATGAGTTTGTCCACTCCCCTTTTAAAGCCTTCCACGTTGGTAGCCCTCACCTCATCTTGTGGCAGCAAGTTCCACAATTGACCTATGCCAGAAGGATGTGTGCAGTAGTTTCTCTGGATTTCTGCCCGATACCCACCGTGCCCCATTTAAATAGAAACAGGGGCTTGCAAGAAGATATAAGTGGCTGCCACTTGTATGTTACCCCCTCTGGAGTCATTCTGCTCATGGAAGACCAAAGAAAGGGCAATCTTGCTCAGTTCCTCTCCTCAGTGCAGCCCCCTGACCTGGATGACCTTGTGTCTGCAAGGGTCGCCTTATCCAGGCAATGCCCTTTCAGGTGTCGCTGAAGGCCTGTAGGATGGTGGAGAAACCTCCACCTGCGTATCCCCTGTAGGATCCAGCCCAGTGAAATCTGGACCACTGTGAGATCTAGATAATCATTCCAGCATCTATCAAGATAACCTTATTGAAGCAAGACACAAGCTGATCCAAGACTTTGTCCAGAATATTTCTTTCTAACGTTAACCATCCCTTGTGAAAGTAGAGATTCTTCTGAGCCAACATTTACTTTTAGAAAAGAAGTGTTTGGGAGAAGGGAGGAGGGGCGGGCAGAGAAATGATTGTGTTGTGTATAAAGCAGGAGTCGTTTCGTAGAAAAAGAGCTAGGGGAACTCATTAGCATAACTCATTAGCATATGCCACACCCCCTGACATCACCGGAAGTGTGTCATAAGGCCACACACCCCGCCCCCAAC
>NW_015172113.1:29217-33359 GCF_001447785.1 Gekko japonicus | reverse complement strand
GGACCTGCAAGGCCGGCGGGAGTACAAGGAAGCCCCGCGAAGGCCCTCACTGGCCCCAGGCAGGCAGGGGTGGGGAGAGGCAGGGAGGAAGCAACTTACCCTCCCTCTTCTCCTGCCTCCTCCTGGCTGAATGAGGGCCGGAAACGGGGCGGCCGGAAGCAGGGGGCGGGGCTTTGTCATGTGCCCTGCCCTCCGTACCCCACCCGGGAGAACTGCGATCCCCCGCGATCCCCCCCGAAATGACTTCTGCGAAAATGTCTTTGGACAGCACTGGCTCTTCAGCTTTGAAACGGAGTTGAGCACCGCAAACCTAGAGTCAGATTCGACTGGCTTTCGAGCAAGGGAACCTTTGCCTTTACCTTTATGAGCTTTCGTGAATCACTGCTCACTTCTTCAGATACAGCTAGAATGTGAGTCCATATATTGGAGAGTGGAGTGATTTCAGATGGCAAATGACATTAGCAGGCAAATGACAATAGAAGGTGTAATGGGATCAGGTGTGATCTGCAGACAGGTAGTAGGCATGGGGGAAACAGCATTGGTAATGAGATCTGACAATATCGGGACTATGCCATGCTGTCTTCACTTGCAATGGCTCTGTAAGTAAAGGTAAAGGAGTAAATAGCTAACTAATTCTGAAAAGAGAATAAAAATAAAATAGCTAGAACTGACGACCTTCTAGAAGGGGTGGCTTTAAATTTCTCATCTCTGCAGCTTAGATCTGAAAATCCTCATTTTGGTTTTCCTTCTCCCTTGGCATTGCTCAGACTGGTGATTTTTTATATTCGCACCATTTTCCATTCCCGCAAGCTAAAATTTTTTTAGCAGTTTCCCATGCTATTTGTGTGTCCATAAATCAGAGTTATATGTATATTATGCGCATAAATGGCATACATAAATACTATATAAATTGCATATAAAATCCATACAAAGTGCGTACACAATGCAAACAAATCTACCAAACCAATGTCGAAAAGTGGAGAATCAAAAATATAAAGGAACATAAAAAGAAACCAAATAGGGAACATTCATTCATTCCTGTTTTCAGCAGCTAAATGCAGCTCTAAGTCCCAGCACTTTCTTACATTCAAAGACATAAAATACATAAGAGAAAGCTACTGTTTATGTTGCTAGCGCTCACTTGTAAACAAAGAGTCCACTTTGGGATAAATCAATGTGTGCCTGAATTCAGGGTTTTTTTCCACTCGGTGACCGTTTTCAATAGAAAAAAATACTACATTTTCTGAAGGCCCCCGTTTTCTTCTTGTGAAGAAGAAGAAGAAGAAGAGATTGGATTTATACCCCGCCCTTCACTACCCGAAGGTGTCTCAGAGCGGCTTACAAACTCCTTTCCCTTCCCCTCCCCACAACAGACACCCTGTGAGGTAGATGGAGCTGAGAGAGCTCTGACAGAAACTGCTCTTTTTCAAGAACAGCTCTTATCAGAACTACGGCTTGCCCAAGGTCATCCAGCCAGGTGCAAGTGGAGGAGTGGGGAATCAAACCCGGTTCTCCCAGATTAGAGTCCGCGCACTTCACCACTACACCATACTGCCTCTCCATTGAAACTAGCCATTGAAACTAGGATTGCCAACTCTAGGTTGGGAAATTCCTGGGGTTTGGGGAGTGAAGCCTGGAGGGGGTGGAATTCAGGGAGCACAGGCCCCTCAGCGGGGTATAGGGCCATTAGGCTGGGTTGCCAGGTACCCCCTGGCCACTGGTGGGGGATGAGGAAGTAGTGTGACCAGATCTAGGCTGGGAAGCTTCTGGAGATTTGTGGATGCAGCCTGAGGAGCACAGGGGCCTTTTTAGTGTGCAGTGGCATACAATCCACCCAGGGGTCATTTCTTGGAAAAAGAGGTGCAGGAGCTAATTTGCATAACTCATTTGCATATGCCACACACCCCGACAAAGGGCAGGCATGTTTAAAATGAGTTAAAGCATATGCAAATGAGTTTAAATCCCCCCCTTCCTTGAGTGGAGAGGCTCAGGGGGAAAGGCGGGCATGTCTGCCTCCCTGTCCTTCCCATCTCCAGCCAGCCTGCCATGCCGGTTGGCTGGAGACGGGAAGGGCAGGGAGGCAGACATGTCTGGGTTCCCTGCCCAATCTTATTTATTTATTTATTTCGATTTCTATCCCGCCTTGCCAGACAAGCAGGCTCAAGGCGGCGTACAATAATAATATACAATAAAAACAGATAAAATTCTAGCAATAAAATATAAAGTGCAGATAAAATACAAACGATAAAGTACAGATGGCGATCGTTGTAGTTGGCCCTGTATGACTCGACCAGTATCCCAAAGAAAGTGCTAGTAATAGATGTTCAGTAGGTCGTTCAGTGGTGGCTCCTAATCGAAAGCCTGGTGGAAGAGCTCGGTTTTACAGGCCCTGCAGAACTGTAGAAGGTCCCACAGGGCCCTGATGTCCTCCAGGAGCTTGTTCCACCAGTATGGAGCCGCCACTGAGAAGGCCCTAGATCTGGTGATAGCCAGTCTGGCATCCTTGGGGCCAGGGACAGTCAGGCGATTTTGAGTCCCTGACCTCAGTGCTCTCTGGAGAATGTGTGGGGAAAGGCAGGCCCCCAGCCATATAGGGCTTTAAAGGTCAAAACCAGCACCTTGAAACGAATCCAGTATGCTATCGGCAGCCAGTGCAGCTTCCTTAGCACAGGCCGGATGTGCTCTCGAATAGAGAGGCCCATCAGCAGCCTGGCTGCTGCATTCCACACTGGCTGCAGCTTCTGGATTTGGGACAAGGGCAGCCCCATGTAGAGAGCATTGCAGTAGTCCCATCTCAAGGTGACCATAGCGTGGATCACTGTTGCCAAGTCATTGCATTCGAGGAAGGGAACCAACTGCATAATCAGCCGTAGATGGTAAAAGGCTGCCTTGGCAGTGGCTGCTACCTGGGCCTCCCTGAATCCCAGTGTCAGTGAGACGGTGGATCAGCAACTGGTGGTTGACTGTGTCGAACGCCGCCGACAGGTCTAAGAACACCAGTGCTGCCATACCGCCTCGATCCGGAGGTCGTCTGTGAGGGCGACCAGTGCCGTCTCCGTCCCATGGCCTGGCCGGAAGCCAGACTGGGTCTAGCATGGAAGTGTCATCCATAAAGCTCTGCAACTGAATCGCCGCCGCTCTCTCCAGTAATTTGCCCAAATAGAGCAAATTGGAAACCGGCCAATACTTGGCCAATTCAGTCGGGTCCAAGGATGGTTTTTTTCATCGCTTCCTTGAGTGCCCCAGGGAACAGCCCCTCAGCAAAGGACTTTGTAATGTATTGAAATGATTACATGAATCACCTCATAGGACTCCCATGTCCATGTTAAGCTTCGAGCCAGGCCAGGGCTCCTCTGAGCGAACTTCCTATTGGTCGCTTCGTAACAGCGACCAATCAGAACGGTACCATTCCCTAGGAGGGAAAGACTCCCATTGGTCTTTATTCTAGCAATCTCATTGGTTGTTATTTGTAAATAGGCGTGGCTACATTAGCCCGGTTATGTTTAAAAGGAGCATAAGCTCCCACTGTTTTCTGTTCTGGTTTCTTACTGAGTTGAGTGCTTGTTCGTTACTTCCAATAAAGCTGAATCACTTGCTGAATCACTCTACGAGTCCTTTGTTAGCGCGATCTAACAATTGGCGACGAGGATGGGATGTTAGAGCAGGTAGGCAGCCCTGCGGACATCCACACTTCGGACTCGGAAGAAAGCGAGCAGAGCACAGCAGCCGATCCGGCGGAGGCGCCACCAGCTCCGGTGCCCAAGTCTCCCACGATGGCTGGAAGCCAGAAGTTCGAGTGCTTCGAACCCTCCTCAGAAGACTGGGACTCCTACCTGTCCAGGTTCGAGTTCCATCTGGAGACACACGACATTACAGACGAGGCCAAGAAACGGGCGTGCCTCCTGAGTTCCTGCGGTACGATGGCTGGAAGCCAGAAGTTCGAGTGCTTCGAACCCTCCTCAGAAGACTGGGACTCCTACCTGTCCAGGTTCGAGTTCCATCTGGAAACCCACGACATCACCGATGAGGCGAAGAAACGAGCATGCCTCCTGAGTTCCTGCGGGAAGGGGACCTTCGACATAGCCAGGTCGTTGGTGGCCCCAACTGATATAAAGACTGTCACCTACGCTGACATCACGGAG
>NW_015172113.1:19066-25366 GCF_001447785.1 Gekko japonicus | reverse complement strand
AAATAATAAAACAATTGGGATGATGGCTTAACTTAGGGGGGAGGAATTGTAATGTATTGAAATGATTACATGAATCACCTCATAGGACTCCCCTGTTAAGCTTCGAGCCAGACCAGGGCTCCTCTGAGCGAACTTCCTATTGGTCGCTTCGTAACAGCGACCAATCAGGACGATACCATTCCCTAGGAGGGAAAGACTCCCATTGGTCTTTATTCTAGCAATCTCATTGGTTGTTATTTGTAAATAGGCGTGGCTACATTAGCCCGGTTATGTTTAAATAGAGCATAAGCTCCCACTGTTTTCTGTTCTGGTTTCTTACTGAGTTAGTGCTTGTTCGTTACTTCTAATAAAGCTGAATCACTTGCTGAATCACTCTACGAGTCCTTTGTTAGCGCGATCTAACAGACTTGTTGATAATATCCATGAGGGCACCTCACAGTCCCTCATGGCCAGCTTTTATAAGCCATGAAGGGCACGGATCAAGGCTGCATGTGGTTGGACATACCGTTGAGAGCAATCTGTCAACCTCCTCAAGGCTGAGTGGACTGAAATAATCCAGAATGGAACTAGAAGACATGCATGGGGCCTCAAGTTTGCTCACTGTCTCAACTGTGGCGGGGAGATCGTGGCGGAGCAGCAGGACTACCTGCAAAATAGCTCACAAAAGCCTCACAGCCAATGTCCAATTCCCTAGCATTTGGCCTGCCCTGGGGCAGCTCTGTTAATTAATTAATTTATTTATTTTTCACATTTATATCCTGCCCTCCCCAATGGGCTCAGGGCGGCTGAATAGTTCTAAACAATTGTGCCAGGCGTGAGCTAGCAGACGCAACTGTGGTCGTGTAGAACTCTCTCTTCATGGCTTTGACTGCCATCTCATAGGATCTCATAAACGTCCTATAGGATGCTCTTGTTCCTTCGTTGCGAGCGCGCCACAACCGTCTCTCTAGTTGTCTGAGCCCTCATTTCATCAGCTGCAGCTCCTCAGTAAACCAAGGAGCCCGCTTAGAGCGAGGGTGCAGAGGGTTTGGGGGGGTGATCTCGTCGATGACAGTCGAGAGTCAGCCATGCCAGTCCTCGACTAGCTCATCTAACGAGCCGCCAGGGGGCATAGGATCCCATAGAGCCATCTGAAGCCGCTGAGGGTCCATTTGGCTCTGCGGGCAAGCCAAAATATGCTTGCCACCCAAACGGTCGGGGTGCCACATTCCCACAGGCCTTCAGGGCATGGTGGTCTGACCATGGAACTGCCTTAGCAGTAATCCGGTCCACTGTAACCCCCACCGCGAAGATCAGATCAAGCGTGTGATCAGCTCTGTGGGTGGGGCTGTTACATATTGTGGGGCACCTGGAGAAGATCGGGCAGGGAACCTAGGCATTTAAATCCCCCCTGTCCCTGAGTCTCTCCACAGGTGGGGGGACGGGGCCTGGACTCCTTACTGCCGGAACGCCACTCCGGGGCGCTCCAGCAGGAAATGACCCCTGAATCCACCTTCCAAAGCATCCATTTTCTCCAGGAGAACTGATCTTGGTAGTCTGGAGATGAGCTGTCATTCTGTGGGATCCCTGGGTCCCACCTGGAACCTGGCATCCCTAAATGCCATACAGGCCACACTCCAAAGCAACCATGTTCCCCAGCGAAATTGGTTGCCAACTCCACTTCAAGCCCCTCTTGGAGACTGGCAACCCTAGTTGCAACATATCTGTGAACTGCGTTGAATTTCTGAAGTGTACAAATGTTATGGGTTCTTATAATTTAAAAAGCTTTACATGTCTGTCTCTCATCTGCAAAAGGTGTGTTTCCTTGTAGCAAAAGCTTTGCACCTTTTCAGACTAGTAAAGGGTGTCTTGTTTCTTTTTCTTGCCAGCTCTGCAGCAAGGGTGCAGCTATAGGGAGGCCCTTTGAAGCCTCTCCAAAAGATATTTCAAGTATTGCCAGTTTTATCGAAACAAAGCTTGTAATCTGCTACTTGAAGATGAAAAAGCCGGAGCTTGCCCTGAATCACTCGCACAGGTAAAAAAAATAAACAAAAATGTTGATTCAATCTTCTAAGAAAAGGCTTGAAGCACATATTTATAACTGAATACACAAAGATCTACACTTGGTTGCCTGATTAACTTCAAAGTACTGAGGTTAACCTTCAGCTCTGCAACTTTGCCCCCAGTTTCCTTGTGTTTAGATCTAATTGAGATCAATGAGCTAGAAGGAGCAAAAAGGGGGAAGGGGGTTCAGCCTAAAACAAGTGTTTGTCAACTCCCCCATGCAGATGGCTTAGTAACAAGTTGGGCTTTTAAAAATTATTTATTAGGCTTATATACTGCCCTTCCCATGAGCTTTTTTGGAACCATCCCAAGACTTCTGTACTATCCCGCCTCCCCCTTCCGGTTTGCCAACTCCAGGTTGGGAAATTCCTGTAGATCTGGGGAGCAGAGCCTGAAGATGGCAGGGTTTGAGGAAGGGAGGAAACTCAGTGAGGTGTAATGCTATGGACTCCACCCTCCAAAGTAGCTGTTTTTGCCAGGGGAATTCATCTCTGTAGTCTGGATGTCAGTTTTAACTCCAGGAGATTTCCAGACTGCCCTGGAGGTTGCCAGCTTCAGAGGATGGACTGGACTCTGTGGCGTCACATCTTTGCTGAGCTTCCTCCCCCACCCACACACACACACTTCATCCTCCCCAGGCTTTGCTCTCAAATCTCCAAGAATTTCCCCCAGCCAACTCTAAGTTACAACAGTTTCTAAACATCCATTACTATAATGGTTTTGAAGGTTTTATGACGTTATATTGGTCTGTTTGTGCTATGGATGCCGGCCTCCAGGTGAGACCTTGGGATCCCTCGGAATTACAGCTCATCTCCAGGCTGCAGAGATCATTGCCCCTGAAGAAAATGGATGCTTTGGCTGGTGGACTCTGTGGCATTGTATCCCTATGAAGTCCTCCCCAGGTTCCCTCCCCAAATCTCCAGGGGGTTCCCAACCTGGATCTGGCAACGCTACCTCCATCCTCTACTGATGGCCAGGGGGGGACTAGTCTGTGTTGACATATCATGCATAACAATAACATTTAACATTTATAGTATTCTTTTGATGCTTGAAGTGCTACACATGCGTCATCACAGTAATCATCACAACGGCCTTATAAAGTAGGCTGGCTGGGAATATCATCATATTGCAACAAGGAACTTGAGGCGAAGGGAGAGTGGCTTGCCTGATGCTGCCTAATGAGTTTGATTCTGAGAAGAGACCTGAAGCGGCAGCTTCCCAGATGACAGCTACTCAAGCGCCATATGACTTTTCTTGATCATCATTGGGAATGATGGAGTCTGAATATTCTGAAATTCTCATGGGAGATTCTCGAAAGAGCTCCGTCTCTCCATTCATGCACTCATCCAGAACTGTTCTTCCCAGACATTATTGCTGCTCCTCATGCAGTATTAGAAACCACTTCCAAAAGACTGTCTAGACCTGCAGAGGGCATGAGGGACATCATCAGTGAAAAGGGGCACTCGGGAGCAGTGCTCCCTCCAAGCTGTGGGGTCTTGTGAGCAAAAATTCTCCTTTGTGAGCTACTGGCATTAAAGTTGCGAGCGATTTGGCTACTGCATAAATTACTTTGCTCTGGAGCCGTCCTTCCTGAGCGAAGACAAAAATCTGTGAGCTGGAGGCTAAAAAAAAACCTGTGAGCCAGCTCACACTAACTCGCCTTACAGGGCACACTGGTCAGGAGTACAGGAAGGTGCCTTATACTGAGACAGACTGTTGGGTTTATCAAGTTCAGTGCTCTGCCCAGCAGCAGCTACCCAGGTAGGGCTGCCAGATCTGGGTTGGGAAATATCTGGAGATTTGGGGGGTGGAGCCTGGGGAGGGAGGAGTTTGGGAAGGGGAGGGACCTCAACAGGGAGTCATGCCATAGAATAAGCCACCCTCCAACGCAGCCATTTTCTCCAGGGGAGCTGATCTTGGTCACATGGCGATCAACTGTGATAGCGGGAGATCTCCAGGTGCCACCCGAAGGCTGCCAACCCTATCCCCCGGGTCTCAGGCAGAGACATCTTTCCACATCACTTATGACCCTTTTTAAATATATATATATAAATTTATTTAAATAACATCAGTTAACAATGTTAAAAATACAACCCACGATAATAGAAACAGCATTAAACAACCACTGAGCTGCTGAAAAATATCCATAAAACAGTCCTCAGGCTAGAAGCAAGAACTAAAGAGAGCTAAAAAGATTTTTAAAACCCTTAGGTTAAAAACTTAGTTAAAGGGAAAGGTTTTGGCCTGGCCCCTAAAAGAGAGTAATGTTAACTTCTAAAACATTTTAAAAGCATTCAAAAAAATTAATGACGGCCCCGGTCACACGGGCCGGATATCGCGGGGGGAGGCGTGGCTGTTTGCCCCACAGTGAAATAACACATGACTGCGCGATGAGGCATCCCCTCGTGGTCCCGTCAAGGTCCCGTGGTTAGGGGGGAGGTGCCGATCACACGACGCGCCAAAGAAACGGCACGGCAAAAGGGGTTGTGTTTTGCTTTTTTTAACCTGAAGTATGCGCATGCCCCGTTGGGTGCTTGTGCGCATCTCTGGATACTTCGGGGGGGGGGGAAACCTTTTCGCAATGGGGCCTGGCGCCGGATGCCACCGGAAACGCGATCAGACGCCCACCCTTGCCCCGCGGTTTCCGGAAACTAGTACCTCCGAGGTACTAGTTTTTTGCCGCGCATCTTCGGTTGGAAGCCACGGGAGCTCTACGCTTCCCAGATGTGGCAGTGAGATCGCGCCCAGAAAATCCACCTATCTTCCGTCTCTAGCTTGGCTAATGCTCCATGTGACCGGGACCGACGATCTGTTACAGAACCGAAAATCACAATGACCAACTATCTAACCTGTTTTGCATCATAGGAATTGCATCCTTAGCACATAGAAATTCTAAGACTGGTTCCCATATTTTGTCATATTCAAATAAAGGGACTACCGTATGTAAAGTCCCCAAAAACCAGATTATGTATAATTCTAGCCATCAAAAATTGTTCCCAGATTTTCTGGTACCATTTTCATACTTACCTGGCAGGGAAGACACCTTGATCCCATCACTTATGACCTGATCGTTTTAGCTGGAGGTGCCAGGGATTGAACCCTGGACCTCGTACAAGCCAAGTAGATGCTCTACCACCCAACCACGCCTCCTCCCCCTGCCCCTAGCCTAAAAACCTAGACAGAAGAGCTCCCATTAAAGAGGCCATAGCTTCATCTGTACGTCTTTAAATCCTTCCCTCATATTGAATGTGCTGGAAATGGTTGAGCGTAGATTTCTGCAGGGAGGTGGGTTGTTTTTGTTTTGAAGTACTGTCGAGACACCAAATTGTAACTGTCCATTTCTATTGACAGCGGCTAATATTCTGGTCACCAACTATTGGCAACGCTGTTGAAGTCCCAGACTAACCAAGTGTTTACATAAGGCTGGAAACAGAGGTTAAACCTCATTTCATTTCCTTTCTTCCTCCAAGGGCTTTCTGAAAGACAAACGGCTGTTTAAATTGATCATTGTTCCTTAATTACTGGGATAGGAAATATTGCACAAATTACTCAAGCCATCTTTTATTAGCTTTTCGGTAGCTGGGCGAGCTGCATTTGGGATAATGTTTGTTATGTATCATGTTGCTTATGCTGCATAGGTGTTTGTGGCAAGCTCTCGTACAAGGAAAAACAGTTCGCAGTATGCATTAGTACAATTTATAATATAATAAAATGCATTATTTAAGAAACCCGCTGTAATGAGGAGGTGCCCTTACAGCCTTAGTTTAGGGCAGTGATTCCTAAGCTCCCGACAGCTGTAGCTCTGTGTTTCTTTTCTGAACCAAAACGGGAGTC
Organism: Gekko japonicus; assembly: GCF_001447785.1. Lineage (NCBI taxonomy): Eukaryota > Metazoa > Chordata > Lepidosauria > Squamata > Gekkonidae > Gekko > Gekko japonicus. The sequence continues at coordinate 19,489 of NW_015172113.1, read as the reverse complement.
ACCTTTCACTCTTGCAGTCCCAGTGGTTTACTTTTGGAGCATGTGATGCAGCACTCAGTCGCCTCCTGTGGGGACAATTAAACCTCTGCATCACAAGTGATTGACAGTGCAATCCTATGCAAGCCTATTGCTTTGCAGTCCCGTGTAGAGTGCAGTGCTAGGCGGGGCTGATTTCAACAGCATTTGACTGGTGTAGCTCTACATAGGAAGTCCATCAGTGGCTATTTGCCACAAGGTATAGATAGGAACTCTCAGGCTGGGCCAAGTGATGAACACATGGAATTCACTGACACAGGAGGTGGTGGTGGCTACAAGCATGGACAGCTTCAAAAGGGAATTAGATAAGCATATGGAGCAGAGGTCCATCAGTGGCTATTAGCCACAAGGTATAGATAGGGACTCTGGGGCAAGTGATGCTCTGTC
>NW_015172113.1:3355-18827 GCF_001447785.1 Gekko japonicus | reverse complement strand
ATGGCACCGGGTATTTTTGGCCACTGTGTGACAGAGTGTTGGACTGAATGGGCCATTGGCCTGATCCCACATTGGCTTCTCTTATGTTCTTATGTTCTTATTATTAATTCTGGCTTATATTCCGCCCTCCCCGCAAGCGGGCTCAGAGCGGACGACATCAGTAAAAGTTAAAACATTCCACAGTAGAAGTTAAAGCATAACATAAGAAATCATTCACACAATAGTTAAAACATGGTCCTAGTCCACCACTGTATCCACAACACCACACTGGCTCTCAGTGTCGGCGTAGGATCTGGGAGTCCCAGGTTCAAATCCCCAGTCTGCCGGAAGTTTGCTAGATGACCTACGGCCAGTCACACACCCTCAACCAAACTTACCTCACAGGGTTGTAATGAGGATAAAATGGAAGAGTGTAAGCCAGTGGGGTGCCAGTCGAGTAAATAATGTCACTGGTATGTTGATTTTGCACCATGTATAATTATAAGCAGGGCTATTTTTGGGCAGGAACGCACAGGAACAGAGTTCCGGTTGGCTCCTGAGTTGGCCACGCCCAGCAGGAGCTCATTAGCATAACAGGCCACACCCAACAGCAGAAACTCATTAGGATTGGCTACATGAGGGGTGTGTGGCCTAACATGCAAAGGAGTTCCTGCTACAAAAAAAGCCCTGGGTTTTGACAACAAACAAGGTAAACAGAATAAGAAGCAAAAGGTGGGTGTGGCTGGATGACCACACTTCTGGTAACATGGGGGTGTGGCCTAATGTGCTAATGAGCTGTGCTGTCAGGGGTGTGGCCTAATATGCTAATGAGTTTCTGCTGTTGGGTATGGCTTATTATGCTAATGAGTGCCTCTGCTGATTATAAGCCATTTGTGCATAATGGGTTGGATTCACACTAGATTTTCTGCTTGATCAAGGCACTTTATTCAGTGAAATAGAATGCTCCTGCTTCCCCCACACACACACACACAGCTCAGTGGACTCTCCAAAATGCTGCTGGGGGGGTGGCGCTCAGGAACTGCATGCAAGGCAAATCAGGGGTCTACAGCAAAAAGGTGGAATTGGTGGAAATTACCCCCATCCCTTCTTTTAGCAGAAAAGCCCAATTGATGGAAAGTGAAGGCTGGAAATGTGTTCGATTTAACAGGACCGATTAAGGGCAAGAAAGCAGAAGCTGATACGAAAATAAAAACAAGCAGGTTCATTTTCCATATCAAGCAGGACTCCAGAGAGGCAGCAGATGCATTTTCTAGACAGACAGATTTCTCACGAGCGATATTTGGACCGAACCAGACAGCTTTTGGAAATTTGGCCTCATCTCTAACTAGAGAAATTGGGTGCGTCAGGATTGCCCCCCCCCATCACGTTCGACCCCCGGTGTCCTCAGTCCATTGCCCAAAGTGGCTTCAGATCAAGAGGGGAGGAGGTTGGCAAGCACCTTGTTCCTCCTCATCCTGCTGCCAGCTCCCTTCCTGCACTGCTTGAAGTGGGTAATGCGGGTACTCCTAATGCCCCCTCCTCCCAGGCCCTTTTGAAGGCTGCATGGAAAGTCACACACACTAGGCTTGCCAATCCTCTAGTAGGGGAGGGTGATATCCCACCCCGAGGTCCCATTGCTGCTTCAAGTGGCAGCAGGAGAAAAAGAAATTAAATGGTAGCAGTGTGTGTGCGCTATTACGTCACTTCTGGGGGGAAATCCGGAAGCGACATAGGGTAGCTCTAGAAAACACTGAAAACGCGGTGATTTTACCATAGAGTTTCAATTGATTCCTAGAGCTGTCCTCTGTCACTCCTGGATTTTCCCCAGAAGTGACGTAAAGGTGCACGAGACACCACGCTCCCGCCATGTCCCTGCCCCCAATCCTCCTGCCAGTTGCTAGGCATGGCCAGCAATCCTAACACACACATTCCTGTCACTTCTGGCCTCTTGTGAGAGGTTAGGAGCCATCTCAGCCACTGCAGAGGTCTTGTTCCACCTGCTGTTGGGACACCTCAGGATGCCACTGTTCAGCTGTTGAGGCAGCAGCTCCTCAGAGGAGAGTGTCTTTTTCTAAAATAACACCAGCACATTTTGAATAGCTTGAATGAAGGAACCTTCTTTGGCTTGTTCTTAAAACAAGGTCAAATTCTCCTGACTATACTTGCAGACAACCGGAAGATTTGGGTAATCAGAATTTCAAGGAAAACTAGTGACAAAGCCTTAGACTTTGGCTACCAGGGTTGCAGGGGAGCACAAACTGTACTTATACAAAAAAAACATTTCAGGGATCAAGCAGCCAGGTCAAGTGGAATCTGTAGCTGGTTTGGGGACAGGAATCTCTCTCTCTCTCTCTTTCAGAAGGCAGAAATGGTTCCATACAGTCTTAGCTGGCCCAGCTGGAAGAAGGATGGACTGGTGGAGAGCAGACTGTTATATAGTATATCAAATAAAACCAGTTTAATCTTAAAACTGCCTCTAACAAATCTGATCAAAGAATAGCTTGTTTTTAGACCCCACTTTTCTCTGCCCGAAGGAGTCTCAGCAAGGCTTACAATCGCCTTTCCTTCCTCTCCCTATAACAGTCACCTTGTGAGGTTGGCGGGGCTGAGTGAGTTCTGAAGGAACTGTGACTGGCCCAAGGTCACCCAGCAGGCTTCAGGGGGAGGAGTGGAGAGTCTAACCCACTTCTCCAGATTACAGTCCACTGCTCTTAACCACTATCAGGGCCGGCCCAACGTTTTTTTGGGCCCTGGGTAGGGCTACCTTCTCCCCCCCCTCGCATGCACCCAGTTACGGGGTTGCCAACCTCCAGGCGGGGCCTGGAGAGAAGGAAATCCAACTTCTCTCCCGCCCCCAGCTGTCCTCCCCGCTGCCTGGAGTCACCTTCTGCTGCCATCCTCTGGAACGCGGCAGCTGGCCTCCCTGGCTCTGGCGTCCAGAAAGAGAGGAGAAGAAGAAGAGATTAGATGTATACCCTTCCCTTCACTACCCAAAGGTGTCTCAGAGCGGCTTACAAACTCCTTTCCCTTCCCCTCCCCACAACAGACACTCTGTGAGGCAGGTGGGGCTGAGAAAGCTCTGACAGAAACTGCCCTTTTTCAAGGACAGCTCTTATCAGAGCTACAGCTTGCCTAAGGTCATCCAGCCAGGTGCAAGTGGAGGAGTGGGGAATCAAACCCGGTTCTCCCAGATTAGAGTTCGTGCACTTAACCACTACACCAAACTGGTTCTCCGAAACCTCCTGGGGGGGGGGCCGCTCGCCTGCGTGGCTCTCCCTCTGGCCCACCTTGGCTGCACCCCCTCCCCACGCGGAGCTCCGCCAGGCAGCGCTCCAACCTTGCCAGGCCGGCCACTTTCTTTTTTTTTGCGGGCGGGGGGGGCAGCAGGAAGAGGCAGAAGGGCGGAGGGATTTCATCACAGCAAGGCAGAGGAAGGAAGTGGGTGTCCTCGCCCAAACCCCCAGTCAACGATGCCGCTGCCTCACCTTCTCCTCCTTCCTCGATCCCTCCTCTCGCCCTGCCACCTCAGGAGCAGGGCCCGGGCGGGGAGGTGGGGCCAGAGCGCAGCCCTAGCTGAGAGCAACTCGCCGAGAGCAAGCCCGCTGCCTACCCCTGAGGGCTGCAACAATTGCTGGGCAGACTGCTTCCGGGGGGGGGTGTCTGCATGATAAAGCGGGGAGGAGCGAGGAAAGGCACAACCTGCCTTCGTCAGCCCCTTTCGAACCCCACACACCACGCGGCTGGGAGCAGCAATGGTGTGCGGCCCGCAGACTTTTGGCGGGGGGAGGCGCAGTTCGGCACCCCATCCAGGGCCGGCCACCCCATTCAGGGCCCAGTGCTCTAGGCGAATGCCTAGTTCGCCTAGTGGGTGAGCCGGCCCTGACCACTATACCACACTGCCTATACCACATGATACTGGGATGGATCAGCAGGCCCAAGAAAAATATAATTCCAAGGAAGACTTGCTGTGTTGGATACAGAGAGCTGCAGAGATGGAGCATCCGAATGCTTCTAAAGAACAAGGCCTCGTAGGGAGTACTGCAGAATCTTAAGGGAAAGTGTTAGTTGGTGGTTTGATGGGCTTTTATTGTAGGTTGTTTTGAACTTGCGGCCCGCTGCCTCCAGGGTCTGTTATGATGGAAAGGTGGGGGGCAGAAAAGTTTTAAGTAGATAATAAATAAATCGAAACACAGCTGTGACATGTACGGGAAGGTGACAGGTTTTGGTGAGAAAGAAGATAAGGGGAGAGTAGCTGTGTATTGCAAGACCTGTATATTGCAATGGATGTTTTCAGCAGCGGGTAGCCAAGCCCAGCTGAGAGGGCAAGCTCTGATGCAGGCATGCAGGAGTTGGAAGAGTTTGCATCTCAAAGAAAGGGGGAACATCACAAGAGGACTGAGCAGAAAGAATTTATTGTTAACGTATGTGAAGTTCGTTAGCCAGAGATGCAATTAGAGGTTAAGCAGTAAGATTGTGGTTGGCATTAGTAGAATCATAGATTCATAGAGTTGGAAGTGACCTTCAGGTCATCTAGTCCAATCCCCTACACAATGCAGGAAATTCACAAATACCTCCCCCTCCACACCCCCAGTGACTACTGTTCCGCACCCAGAAGATAGTAATGTCTGTTCTGTCATTTCTTTATTCCATGTGTGGGGCTGGGGCGAGGGGAAAGGGCGAGGTGCCTTTAAGAGGCCCACGGAGCAGCACTCCGGCAGAGTCAAGAACCGTAGCACATGTATGGCTGGAAGGACACCAGCTGGGAAGAGGCAGGTTACTGTGGCCTGGAGCTGCTAAGTTGGGGCAGGGGAGGCATGCCATTAGGCTGGGTGGGGGTGGAGAGCAGGGTGTGCACGAAGACTCTCCTGCCCAGACACTCCAGGTGGTGGGCCCAAATTAGGGGAAGATTTAAGGGGCACTGTGGCAAGGAGTAGGGCAGTTGTAAACAGGAGTGTGTCATGTTCCCCAGCTCCATGGAAGGCCGAATGTGAGCATGGGGAAGGGAGTAAGTGAAGATGGTCAGGGAAACGGAGTAAATGTAACTCCCCTCAAGGACCCTGTAAGAAACCGCCAGCTGGTGTGTAGTGTATCAAGTCCCAACAAGTCCGGACAAGTCCAGACATGTCCAGAGCCTAGAGACAATGGACTATGAGGATCGTAGCCTGCTCCAATCAGGGGGCTAGGTTCCTGGCCGAGAAGCCAATGGAACTCTCGGCCACTGTAAATAATCTACTGGGAAGTGGGGGGTTGTTTTGGGTGGTGGTTTCTGGGGGAATATAAGCCGGCCTGCGAGCCGGCCAAAGTGTCTTGTTCCTGACTGAATAAAGTACGCTTTGCTGGAATCACTCTCTGTCTGCGTACTTTTCATGGTGAATGCAGCTTTCTTGCTCTGTGTGCACCTGCTTAATGGTGAAATGGAGAACTGACCATGGCCAAGCTTACTGAAGCCTCCCGTGTTAAACCACCACCACCACCACCCCGAGCGTGGGATCAGGGAACAAGACGTGGACAATATACCATGTCTTCTTGGGGTAGCTACCCTATTCTCCCCTCCATTTTACCCTCATAACAATCCTCCTGAGAGGAGGCTGAAAGAGAGTGACTGGCCCAAAGTCACGCAGGGAGCTTCAGCACTGAGGTTTGAACCTGGATATGCTCAGCCCTCTAACCACTACACTGAGCCGGCTTGGCATTCACACAGAATGTTCACAGGGCGTCATACATATTGCGATGATGTAATTCTTATTACAGCCCCAGAAGGTAGTGGTGGAAAGTGCCATTTTATGGCAACTCCAAATGGTTTTCAAGGCAAGAGATGTACAGAGGTGGTCTGCCATTGCCTGCCTGTGCGTAGCAACCCTGGACTTCCTTGGTGGTCTCCCATCCAAGTACTAACCTGGGCCAACCCTGCTTAGCTTCAAAGATCTGATGAGATCAGGCTAGCCTGGGCCGCCAGGGCAGAAGACAGGGGCATCTTATTATCATCCCCATTTAGCAATACAAGGAGGTAAGGCTGAGAGGAGGAAGCCTGCCTGAAGGCCATGTAGTGAGTCACGAATACTGAATTCACAGTAAAGACGAGATTCAAGCCAGAATCCTATTTTAGGAGAAAGGTGGTCTATAAACAAGCAAAACAGTCAGGAACTTCCTAATTCCGAATTCAGTCTCCAGGCTACTTTACTTCACCCAGTCTGAAGCTGAGATCCAAAGGGGAAAGAACAAAGACATTTGAAAGACATGGTTCTTAATTTAGATGAAGCAATCAGCTTAAGTCCTGAAGCTGAGATTCCATGCAGCCAAGACAGACAGCGGACGAACAGGAAGACAACCGTTCTGGTGTGGAAGGGGAGCCCGTTGAGATGATGATCAAGTTGTGTGATTTGCATTCAGATGCTGTTTGCTTTCACATGCTTTCACATGCTCCCTAGAAGCTGAAATGACAACTGAGGCTATCGTACTTTGGTCACCTCATGAGAAGACAAGAGTCACTAGAAAAGACAATAGCAATAGGAAAAGTTAGAGGCAGGAGGAAAAGAGGAAGACCCAGCGTGAGAGGGGTGGACTCAGACAAGGTAGCCGCAGCGAGTGTTCCCTCTAAGCTGAGTTAGTGTGAGCTAGCTCACAGTTTTTGAGCCTCCGGCTCACACATTTTTGTCTTGGCTCAGGAAGGAGGGCTCCAGAGCAACCTAGTTTATCCAGCAGCGAAATCTCTTGCTCACAACTTTGATGCCAGTAGCTCACAAAGTAGAATTTTTGCTCACAAGACCCCACAGCTTAGAGGGAATACTGGCCGCAGCCCTCAGTTTGCAAGACCTATGCGTGGCTATTAGTGATCGGACATTATGGAGGTCATTAATTCATAGGGTCGCCATAACCCAAGGAAGGGACTTGACGGCACATAACAGATGCTGTTTGGACAGAGTCTACATTGTATAAAAGGGGGCGTTGAGGGAATCTTTGCCTGGAGTCTTACAGCAGCTCTTGGCTGGTGCAGGCTTTAATAACAGAGAGTATGAAACACTATTACTGTAGGCAGTTAAGTGCAACAATCAAGTGATGAGTATGAGTTTGTGAATCAGTCAATCATTAGGAGCTGGCACCGCAACACTTGGGGGGAGATCATAAACTACTAACAACAAAGACAAGTGTGAGGCAGTTACAAATTGCTCGCCTATTAAGAGGATATAATTGGAGGGGGAGAACTGGGGGGCAAAAAAAGGCCAAATTCTCAATAACTGAATTCCATTTGTAATGGATAATGCAGAATAAATCTGCTGTCCCATCACCTGTCACATTACTAAAAGCAGGTCAGCAGTGGTAGCACAAACATACAGCACTTTAATATGAAAATATGCCGGGATACAATTAACACAGACAGAATCTGAAGCATAATCAATAGCTGTATTTTTCCTTCCCACCCACCAAAGAATAAATAAATTACACTGAGCGTTTAAACTATAAATAGCTCTCAGCCATCCATTATGTAAGAGTTCTGCTTTCTAGTGATTCTTACTTTACATCATTGCATTCATTATAAATGGCTTGGTAGCAAGTAGGGTTCAGGATTCAAACTCAGATTTTCTGTTTGCATTATCCATGTGAAATCATGTGCATTTCACAATCTATTTGTCCAACTTGATCAGGCTGGGTTCATTCCTTGAAGGCACCTCAGAATAGCACAGCACACCTAATTAATAATGGACAGGCGGGGTGCACAAAGATAAGCAGACATATTCCTGAGGGCTATGGTCTGCAGACAAATGCCCTGAGCCAGCTAAGACTATGCATTCAGAATAGGAATGCTTGAACACCCACCAGTTCAATGAACATTCTGCTTCCCAGTCACCAACTGGAAGCCATTTTTTTTGGCAAGCAGTTCAGCTGTTCATGAGGAGCTCAAGTCAATCTGGTTACATTTTGCGTTTTCAAACAGCACAGGTAGTACAAGAGCAAGAAAAGAACCAAGGGGGGGAAATGTGAACATGTAAGTGATAAATACAAAATCTGTAGGTAAAACCTTACACAGCAAGATTTTGGGGGTTTAAGCTTTCGAGAGTCAACACTCCTTTAATCAGACAGGGAACTCTCGGAAGCTTATACTTTGAAGAGCTTGCTGTTTTCTAAGGAGCTACTGGACTAAAATCTAACTGTTCTACTGCAGACCAGCATGGTCACCCTCTAAAACATATACAAAATCAGCATGATAAATACTATACTCAGTAAACCATAACAAGAACTGGGATTATGTACTCACTTGGAATCTTCCTCAGATCCGTACAGAAAGCTTTTTTTTTTTTTGGCAAGACATACATGTCTAAAGGAGGCTGAATCCCAGTCTCAGTCCAAAATCCAAATAAGACGTATGGTAGAAGAAAAATGTCCTAGTAATAAGGTCAGCTGGGTTGACTCTTCAGAGTGGTAAATTAACGACAGCAGCTGTATCAGACTCAAGTACCACAAGTCAGAACATAGCGAAAGTTTCCAGCACAGTACAATACAGTGCAATTATGTCTCTGTCCCCACCCCACCCCGAAATAATCAAGTTTACCATGTTGTCTACGGGGCCCAAGTCTCTATAGAAAAGCAGCAGATGCAAAGAGAGTTTATTCAGCGAAGACGGTGCAGCTGGCATGCCATTCCAGGTGCCAGACTCGGCATCCAGCCCTCAAGGCTGCATATAAGCTGCCAAACCACAATTGGAGCGGATGAATCTTTACCTTCCCCTGTGGAGAAGGAGGAACTGCTTGGATGTCACTAGCCCTGCTCACCTGCTTGGTGGGGAAGCAGATGCTGTTGGCCATGAGGAGGTGCCAACTGAGGACTGCCAACTCCCTTGGAGAAGATAATTTCATGTAGTTTGGCAGGAACACTCACACAATAGCCTTCCATTCTCCTGGAATTAGGAAGCATCAGAGGGCCAGTGAGAGGCAAGGTGGCACAGTATAGCCTGATCTTGGAAGCTAAGCAGGGTCCATACTTGAATGGGAGACCACCAAGGAAGACTATGCAGAGGAAGGTAATGGCAAACCACCTCTGCTTCTCACTTGCCATGAAAGTCCCTTGCTGGGGTCTCCATAACTTGGTTGCTTATAGGACCAGTCCCATGCCACTGCCTTGTATAAAGTTTCCAGCTCTGCTGTGCTTCTTGAGTCTGGGTAGCTAGACTCAGTTTGCCAATAGATTCTTTTCCTGTAATGCTGGACTATTCATTTTCTCCCCCCCCCCACACACACACACCTGATTGGCTGTCTTCTGACTGACAGACTGACCACTCCCTGCCAGCTGCATGGTACTTGTCTGTCCTTAGGTCTGAGAGCTTGTTACCTGCACAAACAACCCACTGTTCCAGGTGCATGTGCACCTCTGGCTTGGGCCATGTTGGATTTGGAGGACACTTCTGATTTAATTTCAACCCATTGGTTCTGGTCCAACCTTCTGAGGCAACAGAAAACATAGATAAGCATATGGAGGGAATTGGATAAACATATGGAGCAGTGGTTCTTCAGTGGCTATTAGCCACAAGGTATAGATAGGAACTCTTGGTCTGGGGCAAGTGATGCTCTGTATTCCTGGTGCTGGGGGGGGGGCAACAGTGGGAGGGCTTCTAGTGTCCTGGCCCCACTGATGGACCTCTTGTTGGCACCTGGTACTTTTGGCCACTGTGTGACAGAGTGTTGGACTGGATGGGCCATTGGCCTGATCCAACATTGGCTTCTCTTATGTTCTTATGTTAATTCCGCACCATCCTCTATATGACAGCCCTTCAAGAACTTGAAGATGGTTATCATATCACCTCATATCACTTCCGTTCATGCCAGATTAGTTTTTTGCCCCAACAAACCAAAAAGCACCTAGTGTAGGAGGCAATGGCTGTGCCGTGGAGGACCACCCTCTCAAGAGTCAAAGAGGGCTGCAAAATGGAGGCAAGGCTTAGAATCCAAGCCATTATATGTAGCCCAGAACTCCCTGGTGGGAGGAAGACAGAGAAAAATAGAATGGAATAAGCATCAACTGGATACCTTGGTGTAGCTAAAAAGGCACTCCAGGTATATCGATGCATGCTCAAAGTCAAGGAAATCTACTTTGCAGTACCCAAAGTAAGCACATCAAAATGAGTTGTGCAGTACTTAAGTTTTAACTGGTACGTTTATCCCAGGCATGATGGCATGTGAAAGGGAGTGTTAATGATCTCAGTAATAACCCCATATGGCTAACTATGAAATTAGATTTTTTTTCTCTTTTGTTGCAGAAGAGGATTTTGAATTATACCAGATGGCAAAGCAGCAGAGGTTTGAGGAGTCAAGAAAGAGCCTCCGAAACCTCACAGTGGTGCTTAGCCCTTTAGTTGCTCACCCTAATCTAAGAGGTCGGGTACCTTGTCTGATCCCAAAACAGATTAAAATCGGCAAATGTAGCACTTTGGCCTCCTTTGTTAAATCTGCCCTTTAGAGAGGCAACACAAGCAATATAGTTCACCCTTTGACCTGCCCGAAAACAGTTAGAAGATCCCAGGGTAGTAGAAATATATTTCCGCAGCTTTGTTCTATTATTCGATTATTCTGTATCATATCTGAGAGGGTTTTTTACACAGGGCAGAAGTAGATGTTATAAAAACACTTGACCACTGCAGAAAATGGCAGCCATGTGGATATAAGAGACTTTTGTACATAGGGCAGAAACAGATGTTACAAAAACACATAACTACTACAGAAAATGGCAGCCATGTGTATCTGAGAGATTTTTGTAGATAGGGCAGGAGTAGGTTACAAAAACATGTGACTACTACAGAAAATGGCAGCCATGTATTTTATATATTTATTAATTTCTACCCTGCCTTTCTTCCTGAAGAGACACAGAGTGGCTTACAACCAAAAAAAGAAAACATACACAAACCAATTAACAACAAAATGGTAGCACTATATCCTGGGCTGGTCCTGGACTCATGCTGCCTCTTAACAGGAGCAAATCCTCAGCAAGAGGGTGCCACCGGTTCCAGTCTTTCCCTCCCTGTGTATTTATTATTATTTATTTATTAGATTAGACATTTTGACAGCCCTTCCCCATTTGCGCAGGGCTCAGGGTGGTTCCCAACAGTTTAATTCAGTACGGTATAAAATAAAGTTAAAACCATAAAAACTCAATATTTAAAACATTCAGAACATTTAAACATTTCAAAACATTTCAAAAACAAAATTGCAGTGCCAGCATTCAACAACAACAGTACAGCACACAGTAAAAAGTAGTAAAGATTAACAGAAAACAACTGTGAGCTGAATTTCTTGCAAAATATTCACAAAGGAGACTTCATCAAAGTGAAATGCATCTATTGTCTGGAATAAATCTATCCAAATAATCCATCATAGGAAAATGTAAAAGCCAAAGAAGTCCATCATAGGAAAATGCAGAAGCCAAAGAATAAATATACAAGATGAATATCCAAAATTTCCAACACTTTTCCCAGGTAATTTTCCCCATGTTTTAGACTTCTGGGTCCTTCCTCAGGAACACAGAACAACTACTGAGAGTCTCATTCCATCTTTTTTAAAGATAATGCTTTTGTATTACTTTGCCACTGGGCAAGGTCTCCGTAGCTCTAATCTGCACCCCTAAAGGCTGCTTCAGTGTATCAGGACCAAAACATGCCTCCACTTCACTTTGATGAAGTCTCCTTTGTGAATATTTTGTGGGAAATTCAGCTCACAGTTGTTGTTTTTAATCAGTGCTAGCATTCAGTCATGGGTGTGTGTGTGTATGGAATACCAGGCAGATGTAAGGAACCATCTCTGGCCTCAACCAAAGGAGCCGGAGGGGAGTACCAAAGGTAGAAGGCATCTTGCCCCCACCATAACTTCTGATAGAACTTTCATCATTCCCTGGCCCCAGGGACAGCAACCCAGAAGAATCCCAGAAGCATAAGGTCAATTTACTAGCTGTTACAGAGGGGGAAGTTCTGCATGCAGCTGCTGATTCCAGAGGCTAACCGAAGCTAAACTGGGTAGGTTGTAGTCAGTAGATGGATGACCCTTTACATGTTATAACAGCTGCCAGAATTTCATTTGCAATGACATGGAGGACACTGAAGATCCCAACACTACATGAGTTGATATTGAAGATTATGGAATGTGCTGAAATGGACAAATTGACAAATATATTAAAAGGAAAAATGGAAAAAGAATTTATGGGACCCTGGAGGGCGTTCTATGACTGGTTAAAACTTAAATATTAAGAAATAAGATCAAGTGAAGAATAATAAGAATGATAGATGATGTAGGTGTGAAATTTTAATTAGAAGATATGCATGCAGAAGGCTAAGTTGGAATTTTTAAAATATTTCTGTATTTTTCTCTTTTTCCTTCTTTCCCCTTTCCCCTTTCCGTATGTGTGTGTGTGTGTATGTATACATATATATGTGTGTGTATATGTATATGTATATATATATGGATTACCCTGACCTGGATAACACAGGCTAGCCCAATCTCATCGGATCGGGGAAGCTAAGCAGGGTCTGTCCTGGCTAGTACTTGGATGGGTGACCACCAAGGAATACCAGGGGCATGACGCAGAGGCAAACAATGGCAAGCCACCTCTGAAACGTCTTCTGTCTTAAAAATAAGTCTAGCTCGCCACCTAGTTGTGCATAATGCTAAAAGAGCTAGAACTTCCGGCTGCCAGATAACCTGTGGATCTCCTGGCTATACTACACACATTGCCATATGATAATTAATTAATTAGTGCATGGATGGGAGACCACCAAGGAAGCCTTTGGTTGCAACGCAGAGGAAGGCAATGCCAAACCACTTCTGCTTATATCTTGCCTTGAAAACCCCATGAGGTGGGACTTCATGGAGTTGCCATGAATCAGTTGTAACTTGACGGCACACTTTTCCTTAGTTTTAGTTGTTCTCAAAAATTGCCTTTGGGATTCCCATGAGTTTTTATATGAGCATCTGATTGTTCATGATGCATAAAAGAGATGTTCGGAGGAAAAGATATTTGTAACACAAATGGGCATCTTCAAGCCAATTCAAGTTTTATATTTGCATTTCTGACTGATTGAGGCTTGGTATGGGATTGGTTGCCTATGGAGATCTCTTTTAGGAATGATCCATGTCACTCTGTTGAAGCTGAAAGCATATCTATTTATTGAGAAAAATTATATGCTGCCTCTCTAAAGACCTATTAAAGGCTGCTCACAAAGTAAAAACAGTAAATAAAATAATAAAAGTTGCATTCAGTGTTTGAACTGATACTTTTGAACTTGAACTTTTTCCTATGGATTAGTATATATTACAGTGAATGTCCAAAATGCAATCACAAGGGACTGTTAATGTCCCCTGGAACATGTTTGGTGTGTGTCCAAAATTAGAAAATGGATACCATTTCCAATGATCACTCAAAAAGGACATTGCAGAGCTGGAAAAAGTACAGAGGAGGAAAACCATGATGATTAGGGGCCTGGAGCACCTTCCCTGTGAGGAAACGCTGAAGAGTCTGGGACTTTTCAATTTAGGAAAGAAACAACTAAGGGGGGGACGTGATAGAGGTTTATAAAATTATGCATGGGGTGGAGAGACATCTGTCTTCCTCTCCCCAAACACTAGAACTCGAGGACATCCAATGAAACTGATGGGCAGTAGGTTTAGGATGGGAAAAGGAAATACTACTTTACCCAGAGAGTGATTAAAATGCTGAATTTGCTGCCAGAGGGTGTAGTGATGACCACAGGCCTAGTCGGCATTGAAAGGTGATTAGACAGATTCATGGAGGAGAGGTCTATCGGTGGCTACTAACCATGGTGACTGAGGGGAACCTCCACATTCAGAGGCAGCATACTTCTGAATACCAATGCCAGGGGGCAACATCAGGGGAAGGCCTTGGCCTTTATTACTGTTGTCAGCCATCCACAAGAACTGGTTGGCCGCTGTGTGAGACAGGATGCTGGACTAGATGGACTATTGGTCTGGTCCAGCAGGGCTCTTATGTTCTTAGGTGTTATTCAGTATTCCCGGTCTGTCTATTTTCAGACATTCACCAGATGAACAAGGCATTATCATCATCCCCTAGTGATTGCTGACAGTCTACACTTTGGCTTTTAATGTGGTGTATTAATCATCTGATTGTTCTGACGTCAGTTGATGGCTTGCATGTGAGAATGGACTTTGACAGATTCTGCAGATGGGGTTTCCATATCAACTCAAATGCAGTCCTTTCGACTTTACACATTTTAGCTGTCTGTGTGTAATAGGCAGGGACTGGATTGAACAATATGGACACAACCCGTTTCCGTATGTATTTTAGTTTACTTCATTTATACCTCGCCTTTCTTCCCAAGGGGAACCCAAAGTGGCTTCTACTGTCCTCCGTTTTATCCTCAACAGTCCTGTGAGGTAGGCTAAGCTGAGAGTGTGCAATTGGCCCAACATCACCCAGCAAGCCTTCCACAGCACACGTGGGGATTCGAACCGGGGTCTCCCAGACCCTAGTCCTGCACTCTAACCACTACACCACACTGGCTTTCATTCACCATACTGGCTCGATATACTTACTCCAAGGACTGATGGTGCACCTGTCCACTCCTCCCACCAGGTGTGCCTCCACCCCACCAGACATCCAGTCAGGGCTCTTTTTGTAGCAGGAACTCCTTTGTATATTAGGCAACACACCCCTAATGTAGCCAAGAGCTCTGTAAGCTCTTGGAGGATTGGCTACATTAGGGATGTGTCGCCTAATATGCAAAGGAGTTCCTGCTACAAAAAGAGCCTGTTCAGTCCAATCAGGTGCACCTGCATACAAACCATGCAGTTGGTTTCTCACAGAAAGTCTCTGAACTGATCTGAATTTGGATACGCCCGATCTGCATGTTAACCCCCCTACCACATGGGGTTTTTTTATGTGGGCCAAGCAAGCAGGCGGGATATATTGATATATTAATACAGCCCTAAATCAAAAGATGCTCATGCATATGTGAACCAGCCCATTGGAAGATAAATCTGGGCGAAGGAGGGGGGCAAATATGTATGAATATAGTATAAATTCATATACATCTATCAGAGTGATGGATGTATCTGCTCCTGCAGACTTTCTCTTTGTAATGAGACAAGCAAAGGAAGAGCAGATTTATTTCATGGCCTGTATTATAAATTGAATTGAGAAGCAACAGTATGAGAAAGATGAGCAATAGCTTCGCTGCTGATCACAATCACAATGCTGGAGACTGTAGAGATTTAGGGACAATGAAGCTGTTAAGAAATCTTTGGTCATGACTAGGAGATAGGTGGCAAAGGGAGAAAATTGTGCGTAACCTGGAAAGCAATGTGTGGGGTTTGGGCAGGGACCACTGCTCAGTGTTAGGGCCCATGTTTCCATGCATAAGGCTCCGGGCTCAATTTGGGGTGCTCAAACCCATGTTTGTTCAGCTTACATCATATTCACTGGCAGCAAACAGCAAGACAGTTTTTTTGGTGGAGGGCTCATCTTTTCCTCAACCCTTTTA